>NC_091461.1:89430296-89702796 GCF_027789765.1 Dendropsophus ebraccatus | reverse complement strand
GGAACTACCAAGTACAGCACAGCACACGGTCAGCGTTTCGGGTAGGGCCCATTTGCTGACACATTCCCTTTAAAGGTGTCTGGTTCATTCTATTAAAATCATAGTATAAGCTACCACTATCATCTTCCCACTACAAGCTGTTACATTATGGGACTCATATCTGGGACATTTATATGAGGCTCTGATACCTGTTCTCAGCACTGGAGGCAACTCCAGCAAGCAGAATCCCATCAGCAATAAAATATTTATGTGACATTTTATTGATCAGTTTTAAATGGTTACAGTGCAAACCTCTTTAGGCTGGGGTCACACACAGCAGTTTTTGAGCCAAGGCCAGAAGTGGATCCAGCAGGAAGCAGAAGTATACATCCTTCCGTCATAGTTCCCATTCCTTTTGAAACCACTTCTGGCTGTGACTCAAAAACAGCAATAGCATTACTATTACCACTCGCTCTGTGAGGGGCTAATAATCACTACTTGCTGTGCAGAGGCTCTGCTATAGTGACGGACAGCTTACCCCTTGGTAATGTATGTTCTAATATCTGTATCAATTGAGCTGTGTGTCAGTGGCGTAGCTACCATAGAGTCAGGGCAGGCAGCTGATATGGGGCCTGTGCAGCAGGGGGGCCTGGGGGAGAAGGTAAGAGCTCTCCTGTGTCCTTCTGCTTAACCCCGTATGTACTGCAGCGTGTAAGTGACCCAATGTTTGCTTACATGCTGCAACACAAAAAAGGGTTAACAAGTAGAAGACAAAGAGATCTCTGTTTCACTGCTCTGATAATCCCTGACCTCTGTTCTGCCCAGCTCAGCCGCAATCAAGTAATAAAATGTGTGGGAGTGCAGAGGTCATAGGTTATCAGTGCACGAGCAGTAAAGCAGATATTTCCTTGTCCTTGCAAAAGGTAGTTTGCAAGGTATGGATTTAACCATAAGAGCTCCTAACGGGCCCTTATAGTAGAAAACAGTGGACCGACAGAGCAAGCAGTCATTGGCTCTCTGCTCTGCCAGTCACTCTTTTTTTTTGGCCACATCACAGAGTATATATATATATATATATATATATATATATATATATATATATATATATATATATATATATATATATGTACAGTGCTTTTTGTTGTGCGTAAGGGAGGGGGAGCCCTTACTATTTTTGCTATGGGGCCCCATAAATCCTAGCTATGCCCCTGCATACAGCAGCTCATAACTACTGGAAGATTGGAGATTTTTAATCATAAATAAATTTCAAATCTATATAACTTTCTGACACCAATTGATGTGAAAGCAATTTTTTTCTTAAGTACCCTTTAAGTTGGGCAAATAAAAGCAATGACAGCCATTATTTACCAAGTCTAACAGGAGCGTTTTAATGACCAGTCCATATCAGCTATGTCCATAATGCTTGCTTCCATTGTGGGAGGTGAAAAGTGTAAATTTACTATCATAGTGTATATCCTATTGTGCTGTAAATATGGAGATCAGATTGTGACTTTAGAAACAAGATGTCCCTCAATAACATTACCTGTGTAGAATCTCAGTCAGACAGGTGTATTCATCCTGTATTCATCAGGGTTCTCACAGTTCTACTGAACCACAGGGGGACAAGATGTTAAAACCAGAGCATGGAAAGTTAACTACAGGTACAAAACACCCAAATAAATGAGACCCAAAGTCTGTATTTTTTATTAGGCTTTAGCTATGTGATTGAATCAAGATTTAACCTTTCTTTGTTATCTGGTATATGAGAGATATAAAATAGCACAATGTAAAAGGTGTGAAAATGTATATTTTCAGACAGTGTTTATCCTGTAGCCAGGACATCATAAATCTAAGCAGTGCTGTAATGTACGTGCTCCTCAAACCATGTGACGTGTTCTTTAAGCATATGGAAAGGATTGGGTCTCAGAAAACACATAAAAGTTTTGCAGGAAGAATACAAATCAGACAAAAATGTGTTAAAAAGTAACAACAGATTGATGAGATCAGTGATCACCAAACAATGGGTGACACTTCTCCACAGGCTGCCAAATCCATTCAACATAAATGATGGCTTTACAGCAACACAATAAGGCTCATTTCTGAACACCTAAAAGTATAAATCTTCACAAATACTTTTATGAACGTAATACTAACTTAAGAGTCTTGAAAGGCTTGGATGGAATAAACTTCTATTAAAATGTTACTATGATGTTTCTCACTTTCTGAAGGTCTAGGACACACTAAGACCTGCAGAGATTTTGTTACAAATATATTCTGTCAAAATGGGCTACACATTACTCCCCTGCTTTGATAGTTGGCAATGTATCAATGTAGGTAAAAAATTTTAACCTATGTTCTGGCTGTTTATTGTAAAGGGGTTGTTTCATTTGCTTAAAAAGTAAGTGCCAGACAGCTAGGGCTGTACCATACTCATCTCTCCCAATCCAGCGTCAGATCTCTGTACTGCTCCCTTGCATTTGTAACCTTGATGACTCCCAACAATGACAGTCTGAACCCACTGAAGCCTAAGGGTGGTATTACACAGAACGATTATCGTTCGAAAAATCGTTAAATTGTTCGGATTTGAACGATAATCGTTTAGTGTAATAGCAGACAACGATAAAACGACCAACGAGAAATCGCTGGTCGTTTAATAGAATTTGGACCTATTTTTATCGTTGATAGTTCGCAATTCGTTCACATGTAATAAGATGTCGTTCGGTCGTTCGCAGTAGCGGCGAACGCAGTGAAGACGACAGGGCGAACGCAATAACAATCATAAGTAAAAATCATCGTTCCGTGTAATTGGATAAACGATTTCAGGTCGTTCACCATAGCGTTCATTTGAGTTTGTTTATCGTTAATCGTTGGATCGAAAAATCGCTTAGTGTAATAGTACCCTAAGTTTAAATGGCGGCCATCCACTCAATTTCAACAGTGTGTGAACATAGCCTTTCTGTGTTTTCAATCCACTGCTGGTTTTGGTTGCAAAATACTGACCAAAAATATTGTGTGGGAACATAGCCTAAGGCTGGGTTCACACTACGTATATTTCAGTCAATATTGTGGTCCTCATATTGCAACCAAAACCAGGAGTGGATTAAAAACACAGAAAGGATCTGTTCACATAATGTTGTAATTGAGTGGATGGCCGCCATTTAATGGCAAATATTTGCTGTTATTTTAAAACAACGGCCGTTATATTGAAATAATGGCAGTTATTTACTGTTATATGGCGGCCATCCACTCAATTTCATCATTGTGTGAACAGATCCTTTCTGTGTTTTTAATCCACTCCTGGTTTTGGTTGCAATATGAGGACCACAATACTGACTGAAATACACGTAGTGTGAACCCAGCCTAAAAGTGAATTTAGCTTGGTTTTCAGCCCATTTGCCTACACTCAGTTTTAGCTCTTTGGGGCTGTGGGTTTTCATTCCTGGTGTGACATCTGCAAGTAATATATTCCATGAAGCTCCCTTAAAGCTCATATGGATATATGGAATATACCATGTGGTCATAATGGTCAGGGCAGCATTAGGATATGCGACAAACCAAGTGGACAGTGGACCACATAAACATAGGTGATGAGACCCCTAGTGGGCATTTTAAACATGTTTTTAATGCAAAAAAAACATAATTTTTCCGTAGTTTTATAATAGAACAGTATAAAAGAAGTACCCTTTAAGGATTGCATATGTCTGAGATATACAGTATATATATATATATATATATATATATATATATATATATATATATATATATATAATTGCCCCTATGGCAGGTCCTGCCTAGACAGGCAATAGAAGTAGCGAGAGCAAAAACCATGACAATCTGCTTAATAGAAACCTTTTTCACATTTCCTTTCCATTTAAGATATGAAAGTCATTGTAAATCTGTCCTCGATATTGTAATGTCATTTCCTTGCATGTAGTAATATGTAATCCTGTTAATATTAGATCATTCTGGAATTCTTCTACAAAATGCTGCCCTAGTGAATTCATAAGCATGTGTCTAGTTACTACAATTACAGAATACATGTGTATTACCTCATGTAACTGGGCTTCACATAAAACTACACAAAAGAAGCTTTTATGCGTATTTCATTGGCCTTCAGCTGCAGTGGGGAAATCCATCAACAGGTCAGCGTAAATGCACCTGATGTAGTGAGATATATTATTAATGGAATATGGAAGATTTTTTTGACCTTTTCATTGTTCTATGTCAGGCACCATAACATATTTACTTTAATCATCAACAAAGCAAATATGAGATGATTAAAGGCATATACAAATGTAAAGTAAAAAAAAAAAAACAATGAAAATCCTTTTTTTTTTTAAATATCTGTTATCCTCTTCCCTGCTGTGTCCACACGCAACTTTTTGCTCAAGTACTGTACTTGCTTAATGCTAAAATTCCCAAAATGCATTGCTTTCACACAGCTCTTCATCACAGCCCTCCCACCCTGCCTACTCCCCTCCCATAGCACTCTTGAATGTCCAGAGCTGCTGCAGAATATTGCTGTACACAGCAAACTATTTCTCCACAAGTAAGCAAGTTTGTAAAAGCTGCTATCATGTCCTGTCTGCTTCTCTGCTTGTGGCACTGTTCAGCACTAGGCAGCATAATATACACACATAAATAAAGATACATATACTTAAGTGCATATGACAGGGAGATGTGAGGCGTTAGGCAGTGGTGTGACATCACTCAGGGGCAGGGCTACAGCTCAGAGACAAAATCTTGCAAATCCTTCTAAGACAACAGAGGATGATGTGTTGTCTCAGTAAAGCCAGAGGAGCCAGAGACAATAATATATTGAAAATGCAGGGACAACACAGCTTCTTGTCAGGGATAACCAAACAAAAACATGCTTAAACCAGTACAATTTGTGATAACACCATATTATACAGTTATTTACTTTGGGATGATAGTATTAAAAAAAAAATAAAAATCTAACACTAGAATACCCCTGCGAGTTTGCAGCGAAATCCGTGGATATTAAACTGTAATTTTAAATGAGAAGACAAACTCACAGCAGAATGGTCATGTAATGTAAGGCCCGGGCAGCGCCAGGTTAAAGGGGCCGGCATTTACATACTCGCAGCGGGATGACAAAGTATGTCTCCTCATTGAAAATGACAGTTTGATATCCACAGCGGATTTTGCTGCGAACTTGCAGCGTGAAATCCGCTGTGGATGTTTAGAAGCTTTTTTCTTTTATATTCAAATTTATTTATTTTTTTATTTTTCAAATTATAGATGATGCAATCATTTTTTTATCTAGGTTTTTGTAGTTAGGGTGATACCAAATAAAAAAAAATTATTTCATAATTAACTACTTTTTCACAATAAAAACTGAAGAGGTCCATACCAGCTTTTGTAATAGGGCCATTGATTGGCCAATGAATGAATGTGTTCACTCCCTTTGTTAACCACCTAGGCACTGCAGTCATTGTTGATTATGGCATCTAAGGGGTTACGTGCTCAGGATTTGAGGTTCCTCAAAATCTGGCTGCTAGATACATAAAAACATTCAGCATGGCCGAGTATTTTTGTGTTCTCTATGGGAAGGGGAGGGTTTAGCCTTATCGCTCCCAGAACAAAGGGATTGAGGGAATGATTCTCCATCACGCCGAACCCCTGTCTGTTGGTAGAGTCCCATACATCTGATACGCTTCACTTTGCTTATTCATTTTTTCTTTGATATCCTCCTTGCCTTAGCTGTGTAAATTGTTAGAGGGTTTGCAGTGCTTCTTGGATGAACTGCTGCAATTGGCTGCATCTTAGCATGTTAAGAACTGGACATGATGGTTTCTTTATATTCTTAACGCAACACGTTGCAGGTTTGTCTGCCAGCAGAGGATTTAAAGAGGCTCAAGCTACACAGCCTCATAAATTAAGGTGAAGGGGAGCCAAAAGCGCACAGGTTAACGTGAATTTGGACGTCTGCCCAGGAACAGCATGAAGACATAGATGGGAAGAACCTCTCAGTTGCACAGTTACCTACTCCTCTCTGTGAACCCTTCCTCCTATATCTTCTTCCTGGAAATGTGAGCCATTCATTACTGTAAATCACAGGTTCACGCAGCTCTTGAAGACATTGGAGAGAAAATTACCGCTAGGAAAATAGAGAATCAGAGATTAACCTGTGTCCCAACTGGTATTAACACATTAAGGACAACAAAGACAAAGCTTAAAATTTGTGTTTTCCTACTAAAAGGACATCACTAACGCTTTGTATTGAAAGCTGAGAAGCAGAAGGCATCTCTCTGTTGTCTCCAAAGGGAATAGAAGAGAAGTAACTCAAAGCTTTAAAAACAGAATGTCCGTGAGTTGGAATTCCACTGACTGGATGTGGGTTTCTAACGTCAGGAAGCTTGGCACATGGCAATATTGCTCAGCAATGCAGAAACACCACTGCGGTCCGTGAAAACATCTTTGATCCTGCTCACTTGTTTATGTACAAACAACAGCTGTAGACTAGAACCAAAAGATATAGAGTGATGGACCAGCCATGGATGGTGTACAGATGTATAAATACACCCGTCCCTTATTGTTATTACAGATTCCAAGGCTGGTGCTGTGGATTCCATCGTAGGCGTTGTATACAAGTGACTCTCGATGACCATTCTTACTTTTTATAAAGATGATAAGCAAAATTTATTTGCTACAAGTAGAAGTCAAATCTAAAAGTTGGGAAGTAACTATAACAATTCTCATTCCAACTTATTATTGCAAAGTCTTACTTGGGTGGATTCGCTTGTTAACCTCCCCGTACTATGAGTAGTTGCCAGTGGCACAGTATTAAAGTGCTCTGCACTATAGTTTATTGCTAATGAAGCCCAGGAGCTAAAAGGTGACATAAAGACGCATCACAGGACTCAGTATCCAAGCAGAAGATCTACAGAATGACAAATTATTTTAATGTCGAACTTTTTTGTCCAATTTAAACATTAAAATGACATTTCGAGTCCTTAATCAGGGTTGGGCTGGCCTTCAAGGGCATCATATGGAAGTTAAAGCTACTGAAACAATTACTGGGCCCAGCCAGTAGGACTATTTTGTTCTTTAAGTTTTCTAAAATATTTAGGGGTTTGCATTCAGTTTCTAAGATGTTTAACCCCTGTTCTTCTGTTAAATTTGCAAATCTGCAAATACAAATCTTTGGTTTTGGTGGTTTTGTGATAATATGTGCAAAAAGACATTGACCCATTCACACTGTATAAATTCTACATGTATACATGAATTTTTAGAGAACATTACAGATCAATGCGAAGTTGCATGAAGACGGCCATGAATGTGTCAAGTGCAGGGTAATATTTTGGTAATGTGCCAGGCGTCTACGTTTGGAAATATATGATTGCTATGAATACTATGATCTTTATACTCCATTTTGCAGATCTAAGTTGTACATAAATGACCCCAGCTACTAGACATTCCGAAACCTTGAAGGGAATGTCTCATCAGAAAATGACCCACTGTTTTAATAATTTTCTTATGTTAAAAATGTTTTAATCATTTTTGGTGTTTTTTATTTTTCATTTTACTATGCATATCATAAAATAATCCTGTTATCTTGCAGTTTTAATTCTCACCACTGCGTCTCAAACTAAGCATGGACTTCCTGCTCTGTCTGGGTTGCTAAGCAGGAGGTTGCTGTAAAGTGATCTGTACATCATTACAGCGACAGGTGACACCAGTAGATAGAAAGCACCAGTAACAGTCAAAACAGCTCCCAGTGGAATAACCTCTTCAAAGGTCACAGAGTATGCTTAGTAATGATTCACATTCATCTCAATGGGTAAGATCCTGTCTATTGTCATCTATGTCCATGAGGCTTGCCGTAAAGCATGTTACTGAATGCTGTTAAAAAGAGCTCAGGCAAGATGGCAGCCCCCATAACAATGTACATAAAGTTAAAATCAAAAAGATTAAAAACAAATAGAAACAAATTATAAAAAAGAATATGTTTCAGCATCTGCTTCTAATCAGTAAAATAAAATCCAGACAATACATGTCCTTTAAGCAAAGCTATAAGGGTATAGGTTGAACGTATGTTGTTTTTATATTTGTTTAAATAGGTCAGGATATCTGTTTTGCATGTACACATTTTTTTTATAACATTGTGATTTTTTATTCTATTTGAAAATCTTTAAAATGCTGAGCATGCCCCAATTTCCAATGTACTGCCAACAAAAATAGCTTCTAAATAAATAAAACAGGATATAAAAACAAATTAAGAGAAAATGTAATAAAGGAAATTTATTTTCCAGACCAAAATCATCAGCACTGAAGAGAAATGCCAATATATTTAACCCTGGCGTTCCTCTACCCGACCGCCGAAAAAAAGCCCACTAGGAAATTGGTTGCAGCCAAAGGGTTAATGAAAAGACTTTATCCTGTATAAGCAGAGTGTTCTATTCTTTGCTGGCTTTGCTGCAAAACAAAATGTATTCTCTCTTGTAATTTAATATGATTGTGTCATGTTCTATTCATTTTAAATACTAACATGGAACTTTATAAGAGCAATCAGAGTCAACAGTCTAGAATAATGAACTGGGACACATTAGGAAAAGCATAGAATAGAGCACAGAGAATGGAATTAATGTTCCAGAAATAAGTAGCAACATGGACAGGGAAAAAATAGGATTTTTTCTTTTATGTCTCAGCTAAAATGTTGTCCTCTCGTATAAGCAGATTATCAAATATTACAGTACAGAGAGCAGAAAAATATACTGGTAAATTAAAGTCGCTCTATGAAATCAGAATAAAAGGAACTGCCTATTTCTATTACTGCAATCTGGACAATACCAGTTATAGTCATAGAAACATAGAAACTGTTGGCAGAAAAAGACCACTGGGTCCATCTAGTCCGCCCTTTTAGTATTCCCCTTCTTACTATCTTAGGATAGATATAGGTTTATCCCAGGCAGGTTTAAATTCAGTTATTGTAGATTTACCAACCACATCTGCTGGTTTATACCAAACATCTACCACTCTTTCTGTGTCCTCTTGTTCTTGAGTTCAGTTTTTTTTTTCTAAAAACACTTCCCTCCAGACCTTATTTAGTGCTTTAACACCATGTCCCGATCATGTCTCTCTTTCTCTTTTTGCCTCCAGACTATACAGATTCAAACCCTAAAGTCTTTCCTGATATGTGTTATGCCTGAAACCCTCCACCATTTTTGTAGCCCATCTTTGGACCCGCTCTAATTAATTAATATTCTTTTTTAGGTGAAGTTTCCAGAACTGGACGAAGCTCTATACAGCAGGATCACAATCTCTCTCTTCCTATTGGTTATACCTCTAACTATACACCCCATCATACAATTTCCTTTCCTTACCGCCTGGTTGCACTGGGGACTAATTTTAAGGCTGTCAAAAATCACTTCCCCTAAATCCTTCTTTTCTGAAGCCTTTGCCAACACAGTACTGTCGATGTGATACTCGGATAGAGGATTCCTCCTCCCCTAGTGCATTATTTGACATTTGAAAACATTAAACTGCAGTTGTTCCATTGTTTGGACCACTTATTTAGCAAAGCTAAATCATTTTCCATATTACTGACACCTCCAGGAATATCATCCCTATTGCATACTTTTGTGTCATCAGTAAACAGACAAACCTTCTCCAATGTCACTTACAAACACATTAAAAGGAATAGGACCCAGAACAGACCCTTGTGGCACACCACTTGTAACCAGTCCCTGCTCAGAAGATACACCATTAACAACAACCCTCTGATATCTATCCTCCAGCCAACAACACATCCACTAAACCATCTAGGTACAGGTGCTGATGAGTGATATTATTGCGCCTACATCAGGGCAGAGGTCACAATCTTCTTCCAGTGTAACCAGGGTAATCTACAGACAATACACAGTGCAGGTTCACCACCCCAAATATAACACATCAAGAAAAGGAACTCAAATACTAAAAAAGTAATCATACGCAGTTCCAAAATGCAGTCATGTTGCTATGTATACTAGGGGACTACCACAACATAACTTGTGGCTCTATAAAGGAGGAGGGAGGATCAGTATCAGTTACACTGATGACATGGTACATTCTGCTATCAGAGATTAGATCTGGACTTCCTGGATGTAATTTGTGTTGGCTGCATATGGATGGTTCAGAATATCATTTAGTTTGGGTGGAAACACTTGGATGCAGACAAGTTTTCAGTGATATCCAGATATCTTACAGAGGAAGCCTTGGTAACAACATGGCCATGCAGGAGCAATAATGGTTCAAGTCATAGGTTCTGAAAATTGCTTAGTTATTAGATGGCTGTGGTTCAACAATGATATGGTAACAACTATTAAACTAGCCCTATTCTCCTCTAAAGGGAACCAATCAGCTACATTGGGCTGATATGGTTCCCTGGAGCAATGTATAAAGCTCCTTATCAGCGGGATGATTGACTGGCAGAGAGGCCAGTAACGGACCTCTCTGCCAATCATTCCCGTGGAGCACGCTGACAGGCAGTGCGTGGTGACTAGACACAGGCGGGGAGCCGTCCAGATGACTACTTCCCCGCTTGTGTCTGTAATGAGCCGGGGGAATAAAAGTCATTTTTCCCCGGTATAAAGCTCCTGCTGCAGGAGCTTTATACATTGCTCCAGGCAACCATATCAGCCCGGTTGGGCTGATTGGTTCCCGTTAATTTGCATGCTTGGCTTAACCTACCTGAGCTGGGCTTAGCTATTTCTATAATGGAGCGGTATCTCACATGCCTAATCCCTGTGTAACAGGCGAGAGTATACCCCCAGCCCAAACTATACCCGGGATTAAAATGGCCTAGGCTAGATTATACCCCGGGTAGATTTTGGCCTAGGCTATTTTATACCCCGGGGTATATTTCGGCCTAGGCCAATTCATACCCCCTTAGGCCATTTTATACCCCCATGAAATAAGTAGCAGTGAGTGATATACACAAGAAATACTTAATTTTTCAACATTTTATTGGGGAATCGGCTGAGTTAAGTGAGAAGCTGACTGCTGTAAATTTTAAAAATTTAAACACATAGGAGGAGATTTATCAAACATGGGGGGAGATTTATCAAACATGGTGTAAAGTGAAACTGGCTCAGTTGGCTCAGATTCCACCTTTCATACCTCACAGACTCTTTGGAAAATGAAAGGTGGAATTTGATTGGTTGCTAGGGGCAACTGAGCCAGTTTCACTTTACACCATGTTTGATAAAGCTCCCTCATGGTGTTACGTGAAACTGGCTCAGTTGCCCCTAGCAACCAATTCACCTTTCATTTTCTAAAGAGTCTGTGAGGAATGAAGGGTGGAATCTGATTGGTTTTCTCCCCCATAGTGCTCCGCTGTGGAATCCCGCCATGCTCAGAGTCTCACTGTGAGTGAAGGAGAGGGGGCGCGCCCTCTCTTTCACTCAAACCAGCACACTGAGCACTGTGGGATTCCACGGCGGAGCACTCCCCCGTGGAATTCCGACATTCTTGCTCAGTGTGAACGGGGCCATAAGGGAACATTTATCATTATGTTTTTGTTTTGTTTTCGTTTTTTTGCTAATAAGGAGATTTTGTGCACCTCATAAATACCTGTCCAAGACTTATTAAGGGTTTTGCGCTACATCATTTTTCAATGCCTGCACCTTTTTTCAATGTATGCAAGGGGGAGGGGGGTTGTTCTATTAACTAGTTTTCATTAGATTAGTCAAGAGCAAATTTTCATTTTTTTGCACATAATCTTACCCTAGCATAGCTTTGTAGCCAAGCTGGTTTAGACTGGGTTCATACTGTGTTATTGCAGTCCATTTTTTCCCCATTAATTTTTTGCAAAATGGATAAGAAAAAAAGGAAGTGTTTGTGTGCCTCTATTTTGATCAGTTTTTCCATTAATCAGTTTTTCCATTCCATAATAAAAAAACGGATAAAAATGCATCCTTTTTTTTAGCGTATACAAATACTGTGGTTGACCGCATTTTGTGTACACTAAATAAAGATGCATTTTAATCCGTTTTTCAATCCATTTTTTTTTTTTTTTTTTTAAACGGACAGCAAAAAACGCATAAATTGTGCAATAAATTTTGCAAGATGTAGCGAGGCACTTGCGTCTAATGATGATTTTTTGCGCAACAACTGTAAAATTTTGCACAGCCCATAAAAACCTCCACCTGCTTAAATAGTGCAGATGAAGCGGTGATGGGACAACGCCACCTACTGTCAGTTCAATGTAAGCACTGTACTGTATTTCTCAACAAGAGGAAGCAGCTCTGTGTCCGAGTATGATAAAAAAAAACCAGTGAAGTGATAACGATGATTATGACCTGGAGGGATATATTCTGGCGTAGGCCCCCTGGTATAGAATATATCCCCTGGGGTATACTGTGGCCTGGGCTATGTTACACACCCTGGTATATAATATAATCCCCTGGGGTATACTGTAGCCTGGGTCAGAACTGATAAAAACAGTCACATGAAACTTGGAGGGATATAGTCTAGCGGGTATATTGTGGCCTGGGCTAGACTGTCCCCAGGTTTATAGTATAGTCTAGGCTATATTACACCCCTGGGTATTAAAATATATGCCCTGGTGTATACTGTTGCCTGGGCCAGGGGTGAGAAAACCAGTGAAGTAATAACAGTATGGCCCGGAGAGATATAGCATAGCCTAGGTTGTTTAACACCCCCAGGTGTAGGATTTATCCCCAGGGGTATACTATGGCCTGGTTCGACATTAGATGCATATATTCTGGCCTGGATGGGTATACTCTGATCTAGGCTATGTTACACCCCGGAGTATAGTTTGGTCTAGGCTATTTTACACACTAGGTAGAGTTTGGCCTAGGCTAGTTTATACCCCGGGATATACTCTGGCCTAGGCCATTTTATACCCGGGTATAATCTGGACGGGGGGGGCGGTCCTCTAAGGGTTAATGTTCGAGTAGTTTTTATTTTTTAGGGGGGTGGATGGAATTCTTCTTTAACCTTTTTGGTAACATACTGAAAAATCTAGCCCCAGGGGGTTAAGCTAGGATACTGTGCATCCCCTGTGGGCCAGACTGATCTTTCAGTGCACCTATAACAGCAAGGTAGGGGGGATTAAGTGCCCCCCCCCCCTTCCTTGCTGCGAGGGATGCAGTGCAGGATACAGCCACAGGGTATAAAAAGCAGCTCCCCTGTGCCTGCATCCTCATCTCACAGCCGCCCGCAGAGGAGGGAAGTCATTGCTTTAACCCTTCCTCTTTGGGCTGCCTGTGAGCTGAAAGAGAAAGTATAAGTGCTGCCTACCTATGGATCAGCCGCACCGCACTGATTCCAGATCTTTTTACTGCATAAACTAATAAGCAAATCTGTTGTACTGGGCCAGTGGTGGGAGGAACTATTGGAGCACTGAGCCCACCCCAGTACAACAGGAAGGGTTAAAGCAATGACTTCCCTCCTCTGCGGGCCGGCTGTAAGCTGAGGATGCAGCACAGGGAAGCTGCTTTCTGTGCCTGTATCTTGCACTGCATGGGGGGCACTGTGATTGGTTCTCTTTAAGCTTTCTAATGGTAAACCCATAGCAGCCAATCACAGCTCAGCTTTCATGTTCCCAGAGCAATGTGAGAAATGAAAACTGAGCTGTGATTGGTTGGGTCTCTTGCTATAAAACATCACAATAAATTTCCCTTAGTGTCCTTAGTAGCCCATAGCAACCAATCAGAGCTCCCCTTTCACTTTACCAGGGCAAATAATATGTTGAAAGCTGAGCCGTGATTGGTTGCTATGGGTCTCTTAACACAGCAGCACAATACATTTCCCTTAGTAGCCCATAGCAACCAATCAGAGCTCCCCTTTCACTTTACCAAGGCAAATAATATGTGAAAGCTAAGCTGTGATTGGTTACTATCTGGAAACAAGGACACTGTGTGATAAATCTACCGAGACCCCACCGGGTGTTTTTGTCTGGGCAGCGTATACTCCTACAGCCAGTGGGAGAGAGAAGAGCTGGAGAAGGAGAGTGACCAGCAGGGGGCGCTCCTGTGTGCCGTCCACCATGGTTGTAGTTCCTCTTTCCTCCTCACCTCACACAATAACGGTGAGTACTGTACTGCAGAGTGGCCATCTTTGGGGGAGCACAGCTGACAGGTAGAGTGTAAGAGAGGTGGTGTATGGTGTTCATAGTGTCCCACATTATAATTTTTTACACACAACCTAGGACACCTTACTCCAAAGTATAGTGACATATAAAATTCTGGTCTATAATAAATTCCCCCTATGTCTATTTTCTTATAACAAGAAGAACAATTTTTTTGCAAAAAAAACCAAAACACATTTATTTGAGTTTTTAAATTGTTTTCTGTCGGCGGTAGGGATGTCCCTCGGAGCGTGCTGTGGTGGTGGCGGCAGGGAAGCCGCTGAGCACTTTCTTGGAGATGATGGCCAGGCATTTCCTCAGCTCCTCGGTACTGGTGAAGCATCGCAGGATCAGTCTGATGCTCTGTAGGAAGCCGATCAGCATCCTGCTGGTGGTGGTAGTCCAGGACAATGTCTCACTCGCTGTGATCGGCCATGAGAACCTGTTGCAGCGGCTGGTCACCCGAATGTGTAGCTGGAGGGTTGTGGCAATCCACCCCAGCTCCTCACTGATTCTGCTCAGCATGGCTTGCAGATCGCTGGTGCTGATGGTGGAAATCCATGTGATCCGCTCACCAGCATTAGTGGTGGTGATCCAGGTGGCTGTGGTCACCCAGATCTCCAGGAAGCTGGTGAGGGTGGTGGTCCAGATGATCAGATCTCTTGTGCTGCAGATCCAGGTGATGAAATCACAAGCGGTGGTGATCACACTCACTCGCTCTACAGCAGCTGTGATCCAGGTCAGCAGGTCACTATTAGTGAAAGTTCAGCTCAGCAAGCGGCTGGTGGTGGATATCCAGCTAAGCAGGTCACTAAAGGCGGTTGCTGCATTCTTGAGATGGCTGGTGATGGAAATGAGGTCACAGGTGGGCATATTCCAGTTGGGCAGGTCTCCAATGGTGTTGTTTGGACTCTGCATTTTGATGGTGCTGGAGTTGCTACGCTGCAGGTTGATGGTGGTGGAATTGGGCCTCTGCAGGTTGGTGGTAATCTTCCAGCTGGGCTGCTCTCTGATGTAACTGTTCAGCCACTGCAGGCCCCTGGTGATGTTGTCCCATCATTTTAAATCATTCGCTGTCGTCAGTAGGGATGTCCATCGGAGCGTGCTGTGGTGGTGGTGGCAGGAAAGCCGCTGAGCACTTCCTTGGATATGATGGCCAGGCATTTCCTCAGCTCCTCGGTGCTGTTAAAGCATCGCAGGATTAGTCTGATGCTCCGTAGGAAGCCGATCAGCATCCTGCTGGTGGTGGTAGTCCAGGATAACGCCTCACTCACAGTTATCAGCCAAGCACACCTGTTGCAGCGGCTGATCACCAAAGTGAGTAGCTGGAGGGTTGTGGCAAGCCACACCAGTTTCTCACTTATGCTGCTCAGGATGGCTTGTAGATCGCTGGTGGTGATGGCAGACATCCACGTTATCAGCTCACCGGTGGTAGTGGTGGTAATCCAGGTGGCTGTGGTCGTCCAGATCTCCAGGAAGCTGCTGCAGGTGAGGGTGGTAGTCCAGGCGATCAGGTCTCTGGTGCTGCAGATCCAGTTGACGAAATCACAGGTGGTGGTGATCACACTCACTCGCTCTACAGCAGCTGTGATCCAGGTCAGCAGGGCACTGTTACTGAAAGTCCTGCTCAGCAGGCGGCTGGTGGTGGATAGCCAGCTGAGCACATCACTAACAGCAGTCAGCCAGCTAAGCAGGTCAGTGAAGGCGGTTGCTGCGCTCTGAACATGACTGGTGATGGACATGAGGTCACAGTCGGGCAGGTCTCCAAAGGTGTTGTTTGGACGCTGCAGGTTTCTGGTGTTGTAATTGGGCCTCTGCTGGTTGGGGGTAATCTTCCAGCTGGTCTGGTTGGTGATGGTACTGTTTGGCCACTGCAGGCCCGAGGTGATATTGTCCCAGCTGAGCGGGTCGCTGATGGAATTGCCCCAGCTCAGCGGGTTGATGAAGGGTTCAATCATGCTGAGTGGTTGTCTGGTGGAAAGACAGCCCACCAGGATTGGAACCAAATAGCAAAGGAGGTTGCCAAAAATGGCAAGCTCCCTGTCAATCCTCTCCTCTCTCTCCATGGACTGACAAAAATCAGAAGCACTAGAAATAACTGTCAGTATACGCAGGCAGAACGCAAGGTAGTACCAACAGTGTGATCGCTAGTGAGTCCCTAAGAACAGAGAGTCTGGGGCTCTGCACCTTCTTTTATAGGGCCCTGCGATGACATCACCAACTGTGTCACTTACGTGATGTCACTGCTTGTCGTAATGATGTCATGAGCATGTTCTGACATGTTGTCAGGTTGTCAGGATGGAAGTTGTTGTTTCAGGTTGGAGCACATTGCACTGCAGTCTATTAGCCATGTCACCCACTGTACAATATCAGATGTGTATTACACAGAGCAGGAGTCCCGGAGGCAGGAGAGGGAGCATGGGGCTCCTGCCAGCAGTCTATTCAGTTGCTGATACAACTGAATAGGGAGAGAGAGCAGCCTGGTCTCCATGGCGACCGCTGCAACCCCTATAGCTACACTACTGGGCATTTGATTACCGGTGGCAGAAGTAATTGGATGCAGCCCTAGACCATAGGTTGTATCCATGGTTTCCAGGTCTCCCTAGGGCGGCATCCAACTTCTTCAGCCTCTGGTAATCAAATGCGTAATGATGGGACCCGAGCATGCTCCAGCAGTGCTCATCTCTACTGACCACATAAGTTTGCTGCACTTTATTCTCTCAGTGTTTAATAGACTTCTGTGCTTGGAATTGGTGGTGGTCCTAGTGGTCTGACTCCCACCCATCAGCTTTTGACTCTTGATGTTGAGGATACACCTGTATTTTTGCTCAGTATTTTTGGACAGTATTTTGCCACCAAAACCAGGAGTGGATTGAAAACACAGAAAGGCTATGTTCACACACTGCTGAAATTGAGTGGATGGCCGCCATTTAATGGCAGATAACGGACGTTTTTTTTTTTTTTTTTTTTTAAATAACAGTAATTATTTGTCATTAAATGGCGACTGTCCACTCAATTTCAGCAGTGTGTGAACATAGCCTTTCTGTGTTTTCAATCCACTCCTGGTTTTGGTTGCAAAATACTGTCCAGAAATCCTGTGTGGGAACAAAGCCATAACATGGATATGTAACTGATCCCAACCTAGAGCTCCCCAAAGGTTGCAAAACTACCCACAATATCCAAACAGCCTTCTTCAGTCCTGAAAAGGTTCAACTCTAAAGGACAACCTTAGGCTATCAGGGCATGATGGGAGTTGTAGTTTTACAAAAGCTGGAGACAGGTTGGAGAACATTTATTTATTCATGTTAACCCCTTCAGGCCACTGTTGGGTTTACATATACATTGTTTGGTTTTCCTAAAAGGTTTGTTCACAAAAAAAAAATCTTTTCAATCCACTGGTGCCAGAAAGTGCCAGAAATTTGTAATTTACTTTTTATAAAAAATCTCAAGTCTTCCAGTACTTATCAGCTGATGTATGCCCTGCAGTAAGTGGTGTTTTTCAGTCTGACACAGTGCTCTCTGCTGCCACCTCTGACCATGTCAGGAACTGTCCAGAGCAGCAGCAAATCCCTATAGGAAACCTTTTCTGCTCGCCAGACTGGAAAGTATACACCACTTCCTATAGGACATACAGCAGCTGATAAGTACTGGAAGACTGGAGTTTTTTTAATTGAAGGAAATTACAAATCTCTGGCACTTGCTGGGACCAGTTGATATGAAAGGTTTTTGCTTTTTTGGGGGGTAAACTATCCCTTTAAAGCGGTCACCCTACCTCCTAGTGAGATTGGTCCCCTAAGGTGGAGATGGGGAACCTTCAGCCCTCCAGCTGTTGCACAACTACAATTCCCATCATTCCTGGACAGCCAAAGCAAGGCATGATGGGATTTGTAGTCATGCAACAGCTGGAGGGCCAAAGGTTCCCCATCCCTGCCCTATGGGTTTGATTGCAGAAGGGGGGGGAGGGGAGTGGGGGTCTGACTGCTGAGACGCTACCGATCCAGAGAATCCTGGACATAATGTGGATTTAGGTCCTGAAGTAGGAAACTCCATCTGAGTTGCTGTGTGTCACATAATTTCCTACACAGCAGGTTTTGTGAACTGCTGCCGTCTATGATAGAAAAGTGTCAGGATCAGGGCAGTTTCTAGGCCATTTTGGCTACAGGGCGAATCCTGACAAAAGCGGGTCATGCGCCAGTTTGGGGTCACCACGCGTAAGTAGGTATGTGGGTTTCCCCCTGTATGTATGATCTCCTGCTGTACCCCCATAGAATAATAATGTTCCTTGCTGTCCCCTTATAGTCAGGTAGGTCCTCTGCAGACACATATGCCCTTATACTCAAGTATGCCACCCTGCATCCAGATATGCCCCATGTAGCAAGACATGCACCTTATAGCAAGATATAACTTCTGTATTTTTAGATGAATAGATAGGAACCAGCGGTGTAGCCAAATAAACGAGTAAATGACCGTAGCACTCCAATTGCGGTGAAAAAAAGAGGGTTTGTCTATTTACACATGAAACACAGGCACTGTATTTCATAAGTAAACGAACAAACCCTCTTTTTTCCCCCGCAATTGGAGTGCTACGGTCATTTACTCGTTTAGATAGATAGGCAGACTGCTTGAAAAAGCTTTCAGTGTGGAGAGCGAAACGTCGCGGTTTGGGGAAATAAACACGTGTTGAATTTTATCCCATGAGTGCTGCGGTATTCTTCTGATTTATATTACCTATACCGGGTGGTTGCTGGTATATACCGCCTGGCACCACATCTATCGTTACACGAGTGCTGCATTCATTCTGAATTTATTAGATAGATAGATAGATAGATAGATAGATAGATAGATAGATAGATAGATAGGAGATAAAAGGACAGACAGACAGACAGGAGAGAGAGGACATAGACAGGCTTACCAGCAGGGGCACATATAGACATGGAGAGGACGCTGCACATGGAAGGACGCACACAGGCCATGCAGAGGTCACCAAACAGATGGGAAAGCACGGCCTGTGCTACAGAAAATGCCAAATCTGCCCACACACAGTCGCGTGTCTGATTTACGTTGAGCACAGGTTTAGAAGAAAGTTAGCATGCAGGCAGTGAGTTGGGCAGCCGCAGTGCTTTCTTACAGAGCCCTTTACTTCATCACACACTACACTGTCTGTTCCGTGTGACAGGAGCCGACAGTGCTCTAACTGCTCAGCCCTGGCTTGATTTTTTTAAATTCAATAGATTTTTTAAATTAAAGTCCTCTCCTGGTCCCCGATGTCTCCTGCCGTACCCCCTCAACCTGTGGCACCCTGCTCTAGAGGAAGGATGGAGGGTCGGTGCTGGCTAATGTTAACATCATCTTAGGGGGAGGAAGGCCTGGTGGGGGTGCTGTTGATGCGCTGCAAAAGGCCCTGTTGATTTGGTGAGTTCGTGTGGTGGCCCGGCCTACCCGGTCCTAGAAACGGCCCTGGTCAGGATACACAGAGCCTGGTAGTTTGCCGTATATGAGGCTGCATGGCCATATAATGCACAATAAAAAGTGTGTATATACACTACTGTTCAAAAGTTTGGGGTCACATTAAAATGTCTCTATTTTTGAAGGACAAGCACTGTACTTTTCAATGAAGATAACTTTAAACTAGTCCTAACTTTAAACAAATACACTCTATACATTGCTAATGTGGTAAATGACTATTCTAGCTGTAAATGTCTGGTTTTTGGTGCAATATTTACATACTAATTAAGGTGTATAGAGGCCCATTTCCAGCAACTATCACTCCAGTGTTCTAATGGTACAATGTGTTTGCTCATTGGCTCAGAAGGCTAATTGATGATTAGAAAACCCTTGTGCAATCATGTTCACACATCTGAAAACAGTCTAGCTCGTTACAGAAGCTACAAAACTGACCTTCCTTTGAGCAGATTGTGTTCCTGGAGCATCACATTTGTGGGGTCAATTAAACGCTCAAAATGGCCAGAAAAAGACAACTTTCATCTGAAACTCGACAGCCTATTCTTGTTCTTAGAAATGAAGGCTATTCCATGCGAGAAATTGCTAAGAAATGGAAGATTTCCTACAACGGTGTGTACTACTCCCGTCAGAGGACAGCACAAACAGGCTCTAACCAGAGTAGAAAAAGAAGTGGGAGGCCGCGTTGCACAACTAAGCAAGAAGATAAGAACATTAGAGTCTCTAGTTTGAGAAACAGACGTCTCACAGGTCCCCAGCTGGCATCTTCATTAAATAGTACCCGCAAAACACCAGTGTCAACATCTACAGTGAAGAGGCGGCTGCGGGACTTTGGGCCTCAGGGCAGAGTGGCAAAGAAAAAGCCATATCTGAGACTGGCCAATAAAAGAAAAAGATTAAGATGGGCAAAAGAACACAGACATTGGACAGAGGAAGACTGGAAAAAAGTGTTGTGGACGGATGAATCCAAGTTTGAGGTGTTTGGATCACAAAGAAGAACGTTTGTGAGGCGCAGAACAAATGAAAAGATGCTGGAAGAATGCCTGACGCCATCTGTTAAGTATGGTGGAGGTAATGTGATGGTCTGGGGTTGCTTTGGTGCTGGTAAGGTGGGAGATTTGTACAGGGTAAAAGGGATTCTGAATAAGGAAGGCTATCACTCAATTTTGCAACGCCATGCCATACCCAGTGGACAGCGCTGGATTGGAGCCAATTTCATCCTACAACAGGACAATGACCCTAAACACACCTCCAAATTGTGCAAGAACTATTTACAGCAGAAGCAGCAGCTGGTATTCTATCATAGGTAATGGAGTGACCAGCGCAGTCACCAGATCTGAACCCCATTGAGCTGTTGTGGGAGCAGCTTGACCGTATGGTACGCCAGAAGTGCCCATCCAACCAATCCAACTTGTGGGAGCTGCTTCTAGAAGCGTGGAGTGCAATTTCTCCAGCTTACCTCAACAGATTAATAGCTAGAATGCCAAAGGTGTGCAATGCTGTAATTGTTGCAAAAGGAGGATTCTTTGATGAAAGCAAAGTGTGATGTAAAAACAATGTTATTTTAAATACAAATCATTATTTCTAACCTTGTCAATGTCTTGACTCTATTTTCTATTCATTTCACAACATATGGTGGTGAATAAGTGTCACTTTTATTGGAAAACACAAAATTGTTTGGGTGACCCCAAATTTTTGAACGGTAGTGTATGTATATATATATATATATATATATATATATATATATATATATATATATAGTTTCAATATTGTTCTGGCTTATTCAGTCAGACTCCTGGTTATGACATTCCAGTCTTTCATGTGACAGCATTAGTGACATGTCCATAGAGCAGGATCACACACCATACAGTAATGCCAGGCCTTGTATTATTGCCCCTTTGGCCCTTTCAGCCTCTATATAAAAAGACCGTAATGCACAGACAGCTGTAATACCCAACATGCCATCCTCACCTGATATTAAAGAAGATTCTCAGACTTATTGTCCGTTAAATTCTATCTATTTTATTGTATGAAAACACAAATACCGCAGCACTCAGTGAAGATTCCTGGCCCGGTGCCGTAGCTCACACCCCGATCCACGGGTGTCTATATAAATATTCAAAAAGTAACCGCAGCACACAGGACTTTGGTGAAAAATAAATCTGTATTGGTGATTAATCCATACAAACACACGGAAAAAGTAAGCGACGTTTCGACGTCTCAATGACGTCTTTCTCAAGCCAGTGAATACATTTCCAAGCAAACATGTGATTTATATATCCTGTGCAAAGCAATTAATGACGTGTTCATTTCACACACATGATATTCAAATTAGCTAGCGTGAATAAATATATATAAATAATAAGGGAACAACAAGTTCCAAAGTGACAAAGTGAATATATCTTATATAAGAATTCATAATGTATGATTATTACATGAAGCCATACCTCCCAAGTGTCCCTCTTTTGGAGGCACCAGGGATGCACGATGCACCGAAATATCTATACTACTATCGATATTTCAGGCAAAAATACCTGTGTCACAGGTCACAGCAGCACAGAGGATGTCAGGAGAGGAGGGTGCTGATCTTATAGGGGAGGTCGCAGCAGCACAGAGGATGTCCGAAGAGGAGGGTACTGATCTTATAGGGGAGGTCCCAGCAGCACAGAGGATGTCAGGAGAGGAGTGTGCTGATTGCGGATGCAGGGAGCTGTTAGTGTGCTTGGCGCTGTACACATTGTGCAGGGTGTGCAGCCACTCTGGGAGGAAGAGAAAGAGGAGTGGCTGAAAGTTACTAAACTTTAGACAGTGGCTGCATGGCCTGCCGGGAGAGGAGGGTGCTGTCGCTGTGTGCGGCTGCAGCCATGGCAACGTGCACAGTATGGGGCTGTCAGGACTACAAGTCTCTAGAACCCTGATGCTGAGAGTTGTTGTTATATTGGAAGGCTGCTGCTTCTTGTGCACAAGGGGGTATGCTGGGAGTTGTAGTGCAAAAGAAGGTATGCTGGGAGTTGTAATGCAAACAAAGGTATAATGGGAGTTGTGTTGGGAGGCTACTGCTGCAGAACTGCAACTCCCTGCATACCTTCTTTTGCACTACAACTCCCAACATACCTCCTTGTCAGGGCCGTCTTAACAGTATTATGGGCCCCTGGGCAGAGGTGCGAATTGGCCCCCCCCAACCGCCATCATCAAATCCCCCACATCTTTGCATATAGTGCCCCCCATAGTAGCCAATCCCCCCATAGTAGACAATCCCCCCCATATAGTGCTCCCCATAGTAGCCAATCCCCCCATATAGTGCCCCCCATAGTAGCCAGTGCCCACATAGTAGCCAGTGCCCCCCATAGTAGTCAGTGCCCCTCATAGTAGCCAGTGCCCCCCATAGTAGCCAGTGCCCCCCACAGTAGCCAGTGCCCCCATAGTAGCCAGTGCCCCCCACAGTAGCCAGTGCCCCATAGTAGCCAGTGTCCCCCATAGTAGCCAGTGCCCCCATAGTAGCCAGTGCCCCCCATAGTAGCCAGTGCCCCTCATAGTAGCCAGTGCCCCCCATAGTAGCCAGTGCCCCCATAGTAGCCAGTGCCCCCACAGTAGCCAGTGCCCCCACAATAGCCAGTGCCCCCCACAGTAGCCAGTGCCCCCCACAGTAGCCAGTGCCCCCCACAGTAGCCAGTGCCCCCCACAGTAGCCAGTGCCCCCATAGTAGCCAGTGCCCCCATAGTAGCCAGTGCCCCCCATAGTAGCCAGTGCCCCCATAGTAGCCAGTGCCCCCCAAAACAACAAACCAGTTACTCACCCGTCCGCCGGCCCCAGCAGCTGATGTCTCCCAGCAGCGCGCACTCCCGACATCCTCCGGCACAGGCAGCGGGGTACAGAGAGACTGCCTGTGCGGGAAGTGTCCGGCTGCACGACACATCCAGGACACAGGCAGCGTCTCTGTACCCCGCTGCCTGTGCCCGGAGGATGTCGGGAGTGCGCGCTGCCGGGAGAGGAGCTGCTGGGGCCGCCGGACGGGTGAGTTCCTGGACTGCCCGCCCCTTCTATCGCCGCTTAGCTGAGTCGATCAGAAGCCCAGGAAAGTGCTGTCAGCTGAGAAGCGATAGAAGGGGCGGGCGGAGGGGGTGGCTCAGGGCCGCTCACTATGCATATGCATAGTGAGCGGCAATACAGGGAGCGGGCGGGACGGCTTCCTTGCGGTGCTCAGCACTGCTTGGGAGCCGTCTTTGCTTTATAGGACGCACTTAGTTTTATAAGTGCGTCTTATAAAGCTAAAAATCACAGGTTACAGAGGGCAGGGGCCCCCTAGGACGCAAGGGCCCCCGGGCAGCCGTCTACCCTGCCCAATGGATAAGACGGCCCTGCTCCTTGTGCACTACAACTCCCAACATTCCTACTTTTGCACTACAGCTCCCAGCATACCTCCTTGTGCACTACAACTCCCAGCATTATATTTGTATTTTTTTGGAAGTATCAAACTGTTATCGAGTATCCAAATAAGAAAGCTGCTATCGGTATCGAACTCAAAATTCTGGTATGGTGACATTACTAGGAGGGACAGTCCCTACTTTTGATCCTTGTCCCTCTGTCCCTCATTGCCGCTTACATGTCCCTCTTTCTGACCTAGGAATTAGATTGGCATTAATAAACTTTTTATGTTGCTCTAGAAAGTGTCTGGTGTCTTCCTGTATAATCGACCCAAAACCTGCAGATTATTCCGCCATACAGTTGTTGCAGGAGTGGCAGTAACAACCAACTCAGCTCTGCTACACACAAGTATATAGTACAGCAGAGCTGACTGTGTGACACAATGGAGTGTAATAACATATAATAGTCCAGTGGCCTTCATGCCTGGGGCAGACAACAAATTAGAGATAAAGTGAGAAAACCAGTGAAGTGATAACATTATGAGCTGCAGGGATATATTCTGGCCTAAGCTATTTTACACCCCCTGGTAGGGCTGGGTGAAATCTTCAAAAAATGTAATCCGTTTTTTTTTTTTTTTTTCTGAATTAAAATCTCATTTTATTTTTTATTTTGATGGGTGTAATAGTACAGGCTTGGTGGATAGGGGGTGTAGTAATAGTAGAGGTATAAAAGATAAGGGGTGTAATTGTAGATTAGGTGTAGATAAGGGGAGTAGCAGTCGTGGGATTACTAGTATCAGGAATTGGGGTAGTAGTAGCCATAGTAATGGGAGTAGTAGCATCAGGGGTGGGGCTGGAAGTAGCCATAGTAATGAGAGTAGTAGTATCAGGAGTGGGGGTGGTAATATTCATAGTAATGGAAGTAATAGTAGTATCAGGAGTTGGCGTGGTAGTAGCCATAGTAATGAGAGTAGTAGAATCAGGAGTGGGGATGGTAGTAGCCATAATAATGGGAGTAGTAGTAGTATCAGGAGTAGGAGTGGTAGTTGCCATATTAATGGGAGTTGTAGTAGTATCAGGAGTGGGGGTAGTAGTAGTCATAGTAATAGGAATAGTAGTATCGGGAGTGGGGTGGTAGTAGTAATAGTAGTGTTAGTAGTAGTTTTAGTTGGGAAGACATGGTATCTGAAGGATTGCGGCTGTATCATTGGACTACCGTCTTTTTAAAAAAAATAAAATGGCCAACAAGGGGTGTGGGCGTGTTATTTTTTGAATAAAAAACTTTTCTCTCATGTTCTGTTTTATTTTGATTTTCTTCCAGGCTTAGTATTGGAAGCTTTCTTATAGATGGAATCCATCAGTAAGTCTGGGCCTAGGGTTATCCAATATAAAATAGCTAACACTAACCCCCCCCCCCCCCTTATTACCCTAGTACCCACCGCACTAAAGGTACTAGGAAGAGCCGGGTGCCAGTAGTCCTGGAGCATCAAATTTGGCGCTCCTGGACTGGGCGGTAGCAGGCTAGTATTATTAGGCTGGGGAGGGCCAAGTAAAATGACCTTTCCCAATACTACTAGGCTGCTGCTGTTTGGTTTTAATCCTGGCTGATAATGGAAATAAGGTGAACCCTATGCATTTAAAAAAATAATAATAATTTGAAAAAAAAATGTGTAGGGTCCCCCCTATTTCCATAATCAGCCTGGTTTAAAAAACAAACAACAGCAGTCTAGTATTACCAGGGTGGAAAAGAATATTTTTTTGGCCCTCCCCAGCCTAATAATACCAGTCTGCTACCGCCCAGTCCAGGAGTTTCCTGGACGCTCCGGTACTACTGGAACCCAGCTGTTCCCAGTACCCCTGGTGCGGTGGGTACTGAGGTATTGATGGTTAACATTAGGCCCCGACTTAGTAATGAATGCCATTTATCAGACAGCTTCCACTACTTAGCCTTTAAGAAAAAAATAAACACAATAGAAAAAAGTGTTTTATAAAAAAAACAAACACCCCCACACCCCTCGTTGATCATTTTATTAAAAAATAAAAAACACTGGTCATCGATTTAGTCCAACGATTCCAAAATCTGAAAAACAAAAAGGAGAGACACAAAAAAGAGGCAGGAGCAGAACACCCATCATTTTGACAGGTGTTCTGCTCCTACAGTATGCAGCATCTTTCCAGAAAACTGCTTACAGTCTGGTACCCAAGGGGTTAAGCAAGGATGTATCCCGCTTAAAGGGGTATTCCGGCCAAAAGCTATAATAAAGTATTGTATTGCCCCACAAAAGTTGAATAAATGGTCAATAGACACTAATCACGTTTTTGTGCCTGTAGTACTTTTTTCCTGCACTTACCTATCTAAAACTATGTCTTCACGTCACACTGCCTATGTAGGCGCCATCTTGGGAGGGGGGTGCTGTGATGTGGCCTATGTAATGTAATCTTTGTGGGGCCGGGCCTGAACCTGGGGGCGTGTATGCTGCTTTTCCCACTTTCCCTGTCTCACAATACACTTGTCTCCAGCACAGAGACAGAGGAGGGGGCCGTGACGTAACGGCCCCGCTCTCCTATGCCTGAGAGACATGGAACCCTGTCACCCTCCCCCTCCCTTCATGGCCGGCTGGAACATGGTCCTCCCGGAGATATGGACTGTGCAAGGGCTGCACACACGGAGTGCTGGCTACATGGCTACCAGTATGAGGGTTACCAGGGCTACCACTGCTAGGACAGCCGGGTCAGCAGGAACCGCATCCTCCTCTTCTTCTTGCTCATAGGATAGCAGCTCCGGCGCGAGTAGAAGGAGGGTAGAAGAGTCACCGGGATGAAGCTTATATACAGGTCACACCATCCCGGTGCTCTCCATCCTGTCACCCACACTAAGTTCTGGGCTGTTGTGTGTGCAGTGCGGCACACATGACAGTTCCCCGAAGTGAGCAGAATACAAGTAACCCGGGATCTCCTGGGTGAATAACTGCACTGGTACAGAATGGAGGAGGGACCTCCGTCCTGCATCGCCACGCTGCCAGCCCCGCACACCGCAACGACTACTGGCCGGGCGATCCAGAACTCTACAAACTCTGCTCAGGAGCGCGCTACAAACTCTGTGACTAGGCGGTGAGTGGGGCGGTGAGTGGGGCTGGCAGCACAGCGATGCAGGACGGAGGTCCCTCCTCCACCCTGTACCACTGCAGTTATTCACCCAGGAGATCCCGGGTTACTTGTATTCTGCTCACATCGGGGATCTGTCATGTGTGCCGCACTGCACACACAACAGCCCGGAACTTAGTGTGGGGGACAGGAGGGCTACACCAGCTCAGTTTACACTCCTCTGTACCATGGTCATGTGAATGTGGGATTCCTGTGGTCAGTGGGGATTCCAGTGATCTTATCAATGAATACAGACGATCAATGTCTGTGGCTAAATACTTTTTTAAATGACCTGTTCACTTTTAGCATAGTTTTATTTTTACTGACCCAATAAGGCACTCCTCAAAGTCTACTATAAAGACCCGGTGGGCTAATGCATTTGGTGTAGGGTGAAAATAACAGATTTACTACCAATAAGTACCATATTTATGTTTAAAAGATTAGACTTTAGTCTTTTTTCTCATTACAGACATATGACATATTTGTACAGTATGCCATCAATTTCTCACCATTATCCCTAGTCTACTAGGTACTCTCCCTAGAGGTGGCATTGTTGGCCTATTATAATTACACATAATTATAAGGAATTACCATGCAACATACAGAAAAAGCAAATAGCAAAAGAAAAAGTCTGTAACATTGCTTATGATAAAGCCTTTCAAACACGGCAACATAATACCCCCTTATAAGACCGACCATATGTAATGGAGGAAATACATTACACAGCTCACCTACCAAGCAGACGCTAACAACCCAGGACAGAAAACAGCTCCAATGGCTACCCTTCCATTTCCCCTCCAGCATTACTTGTGTCTCTCTCATGCACGTCCCTGACAGGAATCACCTGGTTATTAAGCCTGCAGACCTCCTATGGGAGTTAATATAGATTTCTGCATTGTTTGGATTTTATCTTTTTCTTCCATAAAAAAAAATCAAAAACATATTTTCAGGATTAAAAGCTATAATGTCTGACAATTTATAGACTGCCCAACTAATAAAGTGCCAACCTGCTGAAGGGAGCAGATAAATCATCTGGTGTACTAGTAATAGAACGAGGCCTCCTAACACATTGGATGTCTACATTCTCATCTCGATGCAAAGGCCTTACATTAAACCAGGGAAAAGGACAATGAGATTCACCCTGTAAAGATTCCAAAGTAAAATAGGAGTCTTGTGGTACAGAAAAAAATAAATAGGTGTTTTCTATAAATGGTCCATCACTCATTCAATTCTATGTATTCTGGAACCTTGATTCATATAGTGCCCATTTATTCCATAGAGCTTTACATAACTTGTCATCACTCACATCAGTCCCTGTCCCAAATTTACCTATCTGTATGTTTTAGAGTGTTGGAGGAAATCAGAGTACCCAGAGGCAGGGCCGGCCTTAGGGAAGATGGCACCATGTGCCCCCACTCCTGGGTCCAGCACTATCATAATCAGCAAGGCATGAGACCAACATGTATAATACATTGTGCTTACACTGTGGAGGGAGTGCACCACTTATCATTTTAATTGCCTTCATAACCCCTTTAAGGACACACTATAAGGGCCGTATTAGACGGCCTAACCACTATAGTAAGCGAGCGCTGATCTGCTAGATCGGCACTCGCTTACTGAGCCTATTACACGGCTCGATTATCGTGCAGCAAGGGCTCGTAAGCGATGTCCGTGAAGCCCTTGCTTTAAAAGTCTAATAATAAAATTCTAACATCACCTCTCCACTCTCCCAGTGTCTTCCTATCTTCTCCTTGCTCCCCCCAGCCGCTGGTGCAACTTCAGAGCCAGTCTCTGAAGTGACAGGCCGCTCAGCCAATCACTGGTCGCGGAGGTCCTGGCCAATCATTGGCCCAGCAGCCTCTTACTTCAGAGACTGGCTCTGAAGTTGAAGACAAGGAGAAGACAGGAAGACACTAGGAACATGGAGAGGTAATGTATAAACATTATTATTGTCTTTAGAGATTCATCAGCCGTCAGCCACACATCGATATTACACGCAGTGATGCAAGCCAGGTGAACACTGCCCCCGGACAGTATCAAATTTATTGCTGTTGATAAATATTACCACTATACAATAATAAAATATACTCCATACTGCTACTGGACAAAACAAACAGAAACAAAAAGTTATTTCCACTACATATTACCTAAATAATACCGCCACCCCATGACCACTATAAATACCACTACAGACCCAAAAAGAGAGTGCAGTTACATCCAATGACTCACAGAAGGGCATCTTCTCTGATAAGGGTTGTTTCCTCTTCCATTTTCTCTTCATGTAGTTAGGCCTCTCTGTTCCCCTATATAGTTTTAGGGCCCTCTATGCCCCCACATACTAGTTAGGTATACTCTGTGCTCCTATATAGTTGTAAGGTCCCTATATAGTATGAGTCCCCTCTGTGCAGCTTCTACATCGTATGGGACCCTCTGTGCAGCCCCTATGTTGCACATGTCCCTCTGTGCAGCGCATATGCTGGATATGTTTACCTGTGCAGCCCCTATATTGTACATGTCCCTCTGTGCAGCTCCTATACTGTACATGTCTCTCTGTGCAGCCCCTATATTGTACATGTCCCTCAGTGCAGCGCATATGCTGTATATGTTTTCCTGTGCAGCCCCAATGTTTTATAGGCCCCTGTGTGCAGCCCCAATGTTTTATACGCCCCTGTGTGCAGCCTCAATGTTTTATAGGCCCCTATGTGCAGCCCCAATGTTTTATAGGTCCCTGTGTGCAGCCCCAATGTTTTATAGGCCCCTGTGTGCAGCCCCAATGTTTTATAGGCCCCTGTGGGCAGCCCTAATGTTTTATAGGCCCCTGTGTGGAGCCCCAATGTTTTATAGGCCCCTGTGTGCTGCCCCATATGTATTATAGTCCTCTGTGTTCCTCTGCAATGTATTACAGTCCCTTGTGTGCTACTCTAACGTATCATAGTCCTCTGTGTGCTGCTTAATGTCTTATAGTCCCCTGTTTGGTGCCCTAAATTTATCATAGACCTCTGTATGCTACTCCAATGTATTATATCGCCCCTGAAAAGTTTATAGAGCAACCTAGCAACCAGTGGGGGACCTCAACCATGTGGAAGAGCCAAGGATCAGCTGATGAAAGAGGAAATTTGAAGTCGTCAGCTGATTGGATCTTTTGTGCAGGCAATAAAATCACTCCATGCACACAACATTGATGAAATTAAAGGGCAGCATGAAAGACCTAACATTTATGCATGATCAGTGAGCCACGTAAAAGCTCTTACTATCTTACTAGGTTTCCTTACCGATGATCCCAGGGGCCCCAACAGGTGGATGACTAAAAAAAAAGGAATCATCCAAAGAGATTAACTTTTTAAATAAGATCCAATAGGCAGACAGTGAGTCAGCTTATAAGAAAGACTCCATTGGTAAGTGATATTCATGTTATCAGGTTTCATCCCATTACTATTAGTGGTACCATTGTTAGGTAATATCAGGGGAGGATCAAGGTTACCATGGGCCCTGGGCTGTTTACAAATTGTGGACCCCTTGCTAACCACGCCCCCTCTAGTAGTAGTAGTAGTAGTAGTAGTAGTAGTAGGCAGCGTTATAGTAAATAGGAGAGTCACATGTACCCACATGGCCCCTAGAGTACTATGTCATCCCCCTATCTGTTGCAGAACTACAACTCCCATTATGCGATGTAGTTCTGCATATTACCACACACTATGCTGGGAGATTTAGTCCTGTATATTACCAAACCCCATGCTAGAAGATGTAGTCTTGCATATTACCACACACCATGCTGGGAGATGTAGTCCTGCATATTAACACACACCATGCTGGGAGATGTAGTCCTGTATATTACCACACACAACAAAACTAAAACTCTCATCAAGAACTGTCAGCAGGGCATGATGGGTGTTGTAATTCTGCAAACTGGATGGCCACATACAGCAAAACTACAACTCTCCCCAACCTGAAACAACAACTTCCATCATGCCCTGAAAACCCGGCAAGGCGTGCTCATGACATCAGAACACAACAAGCAGTGATTTCATGTAAGTGACATGATTGGTGATATCATGCCAGGGCCCTAGAAAAAAGGTGCAGAGCCCCAGACTCTCTGTCCTGGAGGGCTCCACTCTAGTGACCACACTGTCTGTACTGACTGTGCATACTGCCTGCATATACTGCCAGTTTGTTTCTAGTGCTTCTGATTTTTGTCAGAACATGGAAAGGACTGACAGGCATCTTGCCATTTTTGGCAACCTCCTAGTGGGCTCCTATTACAATCCTAGTGGGCTGTCTCTTAACCAGACACTCACTCACCTTGACTGAAACCTTCAGCAACCCACTGAGCTGGGGCAACTCAATCAGTGACCCGCTCAGCTGGCATAACATCACTAGGGGCCTGCAGAGGCTGAACACTACCAATAGAGACAAGCCCCGCTAAAACATTACCTCCACCAACCTGCAGAGGCCCAATTCTACTACCAGCAACCTGCAGTATAACAACTCCAGCACCTTCAAAATGCAATCTAAAATGCAGTCCAAAAACCACCATTGGAGACATGCTCAACTGGAATATGACCACCAGTGATCAGATCAGCCTATTCTCCATCACCAGCCATCTGCAGAGCGTGGTAACCTCCTTCATGGGCCTGATTAGCTGGCTCAAAACTATTAGTGATGTTCTTAGCTGGATGTTTACCACCAGCCACCTGCTAAGCTGGATTTTCACCAATAGAAACCTGCTAACCGGGATCACATCTGCTGTTGAGCAGCTGAGTTTTATCACCACCACCAGTGATTGAATGAACTGGATCTGCAGCATCAGTGACCTAATCATCGGGAGCATCGCCATTACCTTCAGCAGCTTTCTGCAGATCTGGACAACTGTTACCAGCTGTCACCACCACTACCACCGGTGAGCTGCTAACATGGATTTCCACCATCACCACCAGTGATCTTCTAGCCATGAATCTGTGAAAAGCTGGTGTGGATTGCTACAACCATTCAGCTACTCATCTGGGTGACCAGCGTCTGCAACAGGTGCTCCCGGCTGATGACTGTGAGTGAGACATTGACCTGGATCAACACCACCAGCAGTATGCTGATCAGCTTCCTACAGACCATCAGACTGCTTCTAAGATGCTCCACCAGTACCAAGGAGCTGAGAAGATGCCTCTCTACCATCTCCAAGAGCTCAGTGGCTTCCCTGCCACCACCACACCATGCTCCAAGGGGCATCCCTACTGCCAACAGCTGATTATTTAAAGTTAAATAAATGTTTTATTTGTCAAAAATCTTCCCCTTGGTGTTTTTGTTGCATTTTTGACATTTTCTTTAGTATTCCTTTAGCTTTAGTATTTCTCCTCCATAGTGCAGATTGTACAGAACCTGTGATGACATCATAGCCACATGTTAATTATGTTCTCTAATGTTACTGAATTGTCTCCTGTTGTGATTTTGCCCTAATTTGTGCAAAATCACTGGGAAAAGCAGCAATTTTTTTGAAAATCAAGGCAAATTTGTCACCAGGAGACAATACACCACTGAAAGTATGAGTCTGTAAGGGTGGCCAAGGGTCCCCCAGGAGCTCAGGGTCCCAGGCTACCGCCCAAAACTGACCTATTATAATCCGCTACTGGGTACGGTGACCCAAAATTCTTGTCTAATCTTCTTACAACCTTTACATATTTACATGACTGTACAACTTTATGGAGGTAAATACATCTGTCGCATATTGGAGAAAATATAAACTTCAAGATAAAAACTTAAAACTTCAGCACTACGGGAATTCAATGGAAGTTCCAATATATAGATACAGTGAAAAGTCATTTAAAAAAAACAAACATCCAAAATGTGCACTTAAAAGTAGTCTTCTGTGGAGTTCTTAAAGACAATGGCCAGAAGGCACGTATGATGCAATGAAAATCTGTCACAGGTCCTTTTAAAAAGGTTTCCTATTGGAGAAGTTTCACTGTATACCAGCCTTGAGTTTGTTATAAGGGACCAATCATTGTGTTATCATAATATATCATTAAAATATCTATTGCAACTGCAGTGACAGTGTACACACAGTGCAGCCTCAAAATACAAATCCAGCTCTGCTATATCTGGAGCTAAATACTCCATGTACACTGGAAAATACAACACATCAAATACAACTGAAATAGTGTTTAGTTGAGAATCAAGCTTCTAAACTACTAAGTCCTGTTCCTAGTAAGGCTTCTCAGCATCTGGTATTACTGTATGGCCAGAGTTAATCGCACTTGTTGACATGTGGATTGGCTCTGCCATAACAGGTTACCTTGGAGCGAATATTTGCTGTAGCCAGTATAATATAACCTAGCTAATAAAACACATGTTGCACCTGCACAAAAAAAAGACAAAGAACACATGGGAAGTGAGTGGTTAGGTTTCCCCACAAACTTAACGACTATCCCTATAAACAAAGGCTGTCTTATCTATCATGTTTTCTATCATGAAAAAAAAAATCATTGAATTATGGCTTGATAGATTGTTATTCCATTGGTATACTTGATAAAGTACAGCACATAAATGTATATGTAGAGGAGAATAGATACTGGAAGACACAAAGAGGCATCTGGTGCATGTTCTGAATGTATACAATAATTGTACAGGACTTAAAAGTGCAGCAGTCAACACTATTTAGTCCCCTAAAATAAATATACACTCACCGGCCACTTTATTAGGTACACCCTGCTAGTAACGGGTTGGACCCCCTTTTGCCTTCAGAACTGCCTCAATTCTTCGTGGCATAGATACAACAAGGTGCTGGAAGCATTCCTCAGAGATTTTGGTCCATATTGACATGATGGCATCACACATTTACTGCAGATTTGTCAGCTGCACATCCATGATGCGAATCTCCCGTTCCACCACATCCCAAAGATGCTCTATTGGATTGAGATCTGGTGACTGTGGAGGCCATTTGTCATTGTACAGTGAGTACAGTGAACTCATTGTCATGTTCAAGAAACCAGTCTGAGATGATTCTAGCTTTATGACATGGCGCATTATCCTGCTGAAAGTAGCCATCAGATGTTGGGTACATTGTGGTCATAAAAGGATGGACATGGTCAGCAACAATACTCCGGTAGGCTGTGGCGTTGCAACGATGCTCAATTGGTACCATGGGGCCCAAAGAGTGCCAAGAAAATATTCCCCACCCCATGACACCACCACCACCAGCCTGAACCGTTGATACTAGGCAGGATGAATCCATGCTTTCATGTTGTTGAGGCCAAATTCTGACCCTACCATCCGAATGTCGCAGCAGAAATCGAGACTCATCAGACCAGGCAACGTTTTTCCAATCTTCTACTGTCCAATTTCGATGAGCTTGTGCAAATTGTAGCCTCAGTTTCCTGTTCTTAGCTGAAAGGAGTGGCCCCCGGTGTGGTCTTCTGCTGCTGTAGCCCATCTGCCTCAAAGTTGGAGGTACTGTGCGTTCAGAGAAGCTCTTCTGCCTACCTTGGTTGTAACGGTTGGCTATTTGAGTCACTGTTGCCTTTCTATCAGCTCGAACCAGTCTGCCCATTTTCCTCTGACCTCTGGCATCAACAAGGCATTTCTGCCCACAGAGCTGCCGCTCACTGGATGTTTTTTCTATTTCGGACCATTCTCTGTAAACCCTAGAGATGGTTGTGCGTGAAAATCCCAGTAGATCAGCAGTTTCTGAAATACTCAGACCAGCCCTTCTGGCACCAACAACCATGCCACGTTCAAAGGCCCTCAAATCACCTTTCTTCCCCATACTGATGCTCGGTTTGAACTGCAGGAGATTGTCTTGACCATGTCTACATGCCTAAATGCACTGAGTTGCTGCCATGTGATTGGCTGATTAGAAATTAAGTGGTAACGTGCAGTTGGACAGGTGTACCTAATAAAGTGGCCGGTGAGTGTATATGTTCAGAAAATACACCAAACATTATCTATAGTTGACTATGTTGGTTCTTTAATCTCAGTGGGTCTATTGAAAGTACAGCATGCCCCAGTGTACATCAGCATTTGTTTTTGACAGCACCTTTTTATTTTATTTTTTTATTTTTTTTTACCAAGAATACAGAAATCCTGGGATGAGAACATGCGATGGTTCCAGGTCCAAGTATTAGGTACCCTGTAAAGAAACTCTCTAAGGCATTTGGAGTAAGTTTTACTGAGTTGCCAGTGAAGGTACTGGATACACACATGATGCACACAGTTCAGCTAGCTTGTACTCTACTGAGCGTGGACGGACGTATGCAGAAAACCTACGATGACGTGCCAGCTATCCAGCACCAGATTAGTGTATGCAGAGGGACCCTTGTTCATGTTATTCACCTCTGTCAAAGATAAAACTCTTCTAGAAGCCTAAGACTTGAAGACTTTTATCCTCATGGTCAGGGCCGTTTTAATACATTGGTGGGCCCAGTGCACAGCCCTCAAGAGTGGGCCCCCCCTTACCTTTCTGCACATTGTATAATGTACTGAATTTGCCCCCACACTGTATCAAGAGCCCCAATACATACAGTAGTTACCTTATAACACTATTTCCACCATTCAGTGATTACATATTACATAAAAACTGCACTAAACAAAACAGAAAGATATCACCATTGATACCATTACATAATACCGCCATACCATGACCCCTATCAGTACAAGCCTATAACAGAGTGAAGTTACATCCAGTGACTCACCGGAGGCGTCTTCTCCGATCAGAGTCTGTCACCTTTTCTTTTTCTCTCCATCCAGCCTGGGCCACCTTGAAGTCTTCCCCTGGCTGTGAATCTTCTCTCCAGAATCTGCCAGACAAATATTTTAGGCTCCAACACATACAGTAGTTAGGTCCCTTGTACCCCTATACAGTAGTTACACCCCTCTGTACTCCTACATAGTTACACCCCTCTGTGCCTCCATAGTTTTAAGGTGTCCCTGTAGTATATAGACCCTCATGTGCTCCTCCAGTTATATACAGCCCTCCTGTGCGCTCCCCCATTAGTATATAGCCCCCCTGTGCACTCTCCCCAGTAGTATATAGCCCCCTGTGCTCACCCACAATAGTATATAGCCCCCCTGTGCTCTCCCCCAATAGTATATAGCCCCCCTGTGCTCTCCCACAATAGTATATAGCCCCCCTGTGCTCTCCCACAATAGTATATAGCCCCCTGTGCTCTCCCCCAATAGTATATAGCCCCCCTGTGCTCTCCCACAATAGTATATAGCCCCCCCTGTGCTCTCCCCCAATAGTATATAGCCCCCCTGTGCTCCCCCTCAATAGTATATAGCCCCCCTGTGCTCTCCATAATATATAGCCCCCTGTGCTCTCCCCCATAGTATATAGACCCCTGTGCTCCCCAATAGTATATAGCTCCCCTGTGCTCCCCAATAGTATATAGCCCCTGTGCTCCCCAATAGTATATAGCTAACCTGTGCTCCCCAATAGTATATAACCCCCTGTGCTCCCCCATAGTATATAGCCCCCTGTGCTCCCCCATAGTATATAGCCCCCTGTGCTCCCCAGTAGTATATAGCCCCCTGTGCTCCCCATAGTATATAGCTCCCCTGTGCTCCCCCATAGTATATAGCTCCCCTGTGCTCCCCCATAGTATATAGCCCCCTGTGCTCCCCCAAAGTATATAGCTCCCCTGTGCTCCCCCATAGTATATAGCTCCCCTGTGCTCCCCAATAGTATATAGCCCCCTGTGCTTCCCAATAGTATATAGCTCCCCTGTGCTCCCCAATAGTATATAGCTCCCCTGTGCTCCCCCATAGTGTATAGCCCCCTGTGCTCCCCCATAGTATATAGCTCCCCTGTGCTCCCCCATAGTATATAGCCCCCTGTGCTCCCCCATAGTATATAGCCCCCTGTGCTCCCCAATAGTATATAGCCCCCGTTCTCCCCCATAGTGTATAGCCCCCTGTGCTCCCCCATAGTATATAGCTCCCCTGTGCTCCCCCATAGTATATAGCCCCCTGTGCTCCCCCAAAGTATATAGCTCCCCTGTGCTCCCCCATAGTATATAGCTCCCCTGTGCTCCCCAATAGTATATAGCCCCCTGTGCTTCCCAATAGTATATAGCTCCCCTGTGCTCCCCAATAGTATATAGCTCCCCTGTGCTCCCCCATAGTGTATAGCCCCCTGTGCTCCCCCATAGTATATAGCTCCCCTGTGCTCCCCCATAGTATATAGCCCCCTGTGCTCCCCCATAGTATATAGCCCCCTGTGCTCCCCAATAGTATATAGCCCCCGTTCTCCCCCATAGTGTATAGCCCCCTGTGCTCCCCCATAGTATATAGCTCCCCTGTGCTCCCCCATAGTATATAGCCCCCTGTGCTCCCCCATAGTATATAGCCCCCTGTGCTCCCCCATAGTATATAGCCCCCTGTGCTCCCCCATAGTATATAGCCCCCTGTGCTCCCCCATAGTATATAGCTCCCCTGTGCTCCCCAATAGTATATAGCCCCCTGTGCTTCCCAATAGTATATAGCTCCCCTGTGCTCCCCAATAGTATATAGCTCCCCTGTGCTCCCCCATAGTGTATAGCCCCCTGTGCTCCCCCATAGTATATAGCTCCCCTGTGCTCCCCCATAGTATATAGCTCCCCTGTGCTCCCCCATAGTATATAGCCCCCTGTGCTCCCCAATAGTATATAGCCCCCGTTCTCCCCCATAGTATATAGCCCCCTGTGCTCCCCAATAGTATATAGCCCCCGTTCTCCCCCATAGTATATAGCCCCCTGTGCTCCCCAATAGTATATAGCCCCCGTTCTCCCCCATAGTATATAGCCCCCCTGTGCTCCCTGATAGTATATAGCTCCCCCATAGTATATAGCTCCCCTGTGCTCCCCCATAGTATATAGCCCCCCTGTGCTCCCCCATAGTATATAGCCCCCCTGTGCTCCCCAATAGTATATAGCCCCCGTTCTCCCCCATAGTATATAGCCCCACTGTGCTCCCCAATAGTATATAGCCCCCGTTCTCCCCCATAGTATATAGCCCCCTGTTCTCCCCCATAGTATATAGCCCCCTGTGCCCCCCCATAGTATATAGCTCCCCTGTGCTCCCCCATAGTATATAGCCCCCTGTGCCCCCCCATAGTATATAGCCCCCCCTGCTATATAACATTGAAAAAAACAAACACTGTTACTCACCCGGGTCCTCGCGTTCCTCTTCTCTTCCCTCCTGTGGCCGCACTTCCTGCGGTCACAAGAGGCTGCACTCCCCTCACCCTCGCGCCGACGCTCCAGTGACGTCGGGCGCTAGAGGGAGAGTGCGGCCTCTTGTGACCGCAGGAAGTGCGGCCACAAGAGTGAGTGACTGACAGGGAGGGAGCCAATGGCTCTCTCTCTGTCAGTGTCGCTGCTGCTGCAGCGCGGAAGCGCCGCAGCCGCAGCGGGCGGGGGCAGCGGCGGACGGGGGGGCCCTGCAGGGGGCGCCATGGAGGGGTAAGTAGATTACCCATCCATAGCGCTCCCCCTGACAGGCTGGTGGCCGGAGCCCTGTGCGACCGCACTGGTCGCACATAGCAACGGCTGGCCTGCTCGGGGGGGGGCCCTTTAACCAGTGGGCCCGGTGCACGTGCACCATGTGCCCTCTGGTTAAAGCGGCCCTGCTCATGGTATGGACTGGAACAAGACAGTCACTTGCTTAAAGCAGGTTAGACTGGATTGGGTTCAGAGGTACCGAGGAGGCTGATTCTTCTACATGGAGGAAATTCAACTTAGGTATTTATTTAATTTCTTTCTGTCTTGGCTTGACCCTCTCTGATCCTAGGAGGAACACTTTCCACTAGGAACAGGTTAAAGTGACTCTGTACCCACAATCGCGCCCCCCCCCCCCCCCCCCCCCCAAACCACTTGTACCTTCGGATAGCTGCTTTTAATCCAAGATCTGTCCTGGGGTCCGTTTGGCAGGTCATGCAGTTATCGACCTAAAAACAACTTTTAAACTGGCAGCCCTGTGTCAAACGGTTTTGGGGGGTCAGATTGTCGGTACAGAGTCTCTAACTAAATAAGCTAGCTGGTTTACTTAGCAAAAGCATAAGCTGGGAGACTTGCGACTCTGGCAAAAGCCAGTCGGATATATTTATACACACTGCTGGCCTTAGCCAGACTAGCACCAGGGTCCAACCCTACTTGAAATGAGTTTTATACTAGGGATGCCTCCCTCAGGTGTTCTAAAGAATTCTGCACAGAAAGCTTAGCTAGAGAAAATAATGGAATTAAGACATCATTCATCCTTACAAGGTATATGCAAATATGAACTCACTACTGTTTCACCTCAGTGCATGCAATGAATGCAATGTTATGCGAAGATAGTTTCACAAGTAAACTTAAAACTTTATACACAGCCCAATGCATCGGGGAAATGAGTGCCAATTTGTCACCTCAATTCTCACTTCCCTCTTGTTCCGCATTCACTGCCTCTGCTATTACATTCACAGACAGCAAGTGATGAACGGGAGTAGAGGCTGCCAAAATGATTTTTAGATCGTTTGGGCTGCCCATTGAAGTCAGCGGTGGTCTGCTACATCTGCTCCTATTACACAAAGCAGCACGCTGCAGACTGCCGCTGATCTTTTAACATGTGTTATTACTCTTAGCGATTAATCGGCCTGACCGGTCGGTAATCAGCCAAGTAAGGCCGATAATTTTTCAGTGTAAAGGGGCCTTTACAGTACCCAATACAGGTTAGACACAGGTGGTTCACAGCCACACAACTGTTGATGGATGATAGCTGAAAGACAGGTACTAGGATACTACAGGTGTTACCAGTTCGGGACATGTCCCTACACTGTCTGGCACTTTTTTTTTAGCTTTGATTGGCCAAGCCGACAATTTAAAGGCCCTTTTACATTGGCCGATTATCAGCAATGAGCATTCCTAGAAACGCCATTGACCAGCCAATAAGTGTAACTTGGCGGCTGTCCGCAGATCAGCACTCCTTCGCGGCTAAGGATGACCGAACATTGGGTCATGAAAAAGAACCCTAAGTCACATATTTCTAGTAAAAATAACAGAGGAACAGCACAACACAGCTATAAAAAGATGCCTCAGAACTGTTATTTAATAGAGAATATAAGTATGTGCTAAAGGTGACAGGTCAGAAAAGGTTACAAGTTTACTATAAGTGGTTATTTGATCAAAAAACATGGCTGCTTTCTCCCATAAAGAGCTACATGTGTGGTCCTGCAGCCAACCCTTTTTAAGTGGTCCTGTTTTTAGAAGAAAGAAGCCATGTTTCCTTTATCTCATACGACCCTAGTAAGAAATTTCCAATAAAGCCATTCATTAACATGTACCCCTTGTACCAGTCTGCCATTTGCCTTCATGTAATGTGTTATGAACTTGTATTGTTCCTCCTTTAACCCTATCACTTGTATAGCGCTCTGGAATTAAGGGTGCTTTATAAATAAATAACAATAATACTAATAATAAAATAATACCATATTCCTACCTACTAGAGATGAGCGCAACTTGAGCAGCATGCTCCAGTCTGATCGTTCAGCATTTTTATACCAGTGGCTGAAGATGTTGGATGCAGCCCTAGGGAGTCCTGGAATACATGCATACAGCCATAGCCTGCGCTCATCTCTACTGCCTACATATCTCATCTATCACATGCAAATCCTCTTTATTTGTAGCCTATACATGTCATCCCAAAGCACTAAATCACATTATTCATGAGCTGCTGTCTGCTGAGTTCCCAGCAGTCACGTGCACTAGCTTGTGAATGGATTGTGAACACTTTAATTAAGATGAATGATCCATAGTTCATGTTATTGTGCACATGATCAACCTGGTCAAAAGAAGAGATATACAATTCATGCAGTAATACTAGTTTGTGAGTATACAGGACTATACCCTGCAGGCTACAGACACAATTCCAGATATTCTCTCTGCGGTCCAAATTCCTTTGTTCCTTTTTTTTCTTCTATTAAAATGTCATTGCAACATGTGACATCACTGTGGTCCTTAGTTTTCACCGGGACATCACTATGTTTATCAATCCTGTCCTGTGACTTTGATGTGTACAATAACCCTTTGACTTCAGTATGTAAAAGTACTGTTTGTCATTCCTCCATTTTTTTTTAGTACCTCATCAGTGCCAGTGCGAGGATCCCGGTTGCACTGCCCATTTCCGGTGCTCCGTGGGGTTTTCTTGTTGTGCATCGGACTGGCTCTATGTACTGGTGGTTTGCCCCATGCCTCTAGTGCGCCTTTATCCCAACAGGGCCGCATCACCAAGGGGAGGGGATATTGTTACACTGGGGGTGCCAGGTCCACCTCCAGTGTATAGAACCAGGCTGGTGCACAACAAGCAAGCAGGAACCAGGCAGCATTTTGAAAAAAAGACCACACCGACAGGATCCCCACGCTGGCACCAATAAGGTACTGAGAAAAAATTTACAATATCCTGATGGTATATTTGCTTTTGTGATAATGAATACTGTGTGCACTTTCCTTCTATCTCTTATAATGCTTTCATTATTATCCCTGTGTTCAATGTTCTTTATTTCTTTGTGCATTATTCCCATACTGAGCCATCATTCTGTTCTCTAAAACTTTCCTCTGACTCCACTGTAAAAAATCACTATGAGTACTATACTTTCTGCTTCTGTGTAGTATGGTGCTGTTTTTATTGCTGTTCCATGAAATCACAGTGGTCCTTGGCTTTTAGCTGTGATATCACTTTGACTGTTATCCCAGTTTGTGCAGGAATTACCCATGCGGTGGTATATCATAGTGTATTTACTTAAGTTGGAAACTGGTAATCTACCATCTAAGAGGGAAACATGACTCTAGATTTCATATAAAGCTGAGAGGCCCTATTACTGGTTTGCAGATGGAAACAGTGGGAAAAGGAATGAGAGTTGGGAAATATCCTGCTGGATACTGCAAGTGATATGGTGAAATCTAAAATTGCTATGTGCAGTTGTCAGCTCCTCCCATCTCACCTTAAGGCCTTATTACACAAAGCCGATACCGACCGTTACGGGCAATAACTGCTTTGTGTAATAGAAGACAACGATCAGCCGACATGCACAATGTCTTTCAATAGGCTAAAACGCCAATGTTCAGCCTGTTAATGATCTGCTGCCATCGCTCTGCGCAATAGGAGCAGTTGCAGCAGATCGCCGCTGTTTCCTATGGGCTGCCCAGACGATCTGACAATCACCCGGGCAGCCTCCCAGCACCTCCCCCAGGCTCTTTCCCACTCCGCCTTGCTTGCTGCTGGCGCCGGCAGCGGGCGGGAGAGCCAAGAGCAAGTGAGTGCTGACCTGACAGGTCCGCATTCGCTTGCTCTCCATATCAAGCTTTAGACATAAAGTAGGATAGTGGGAGTCAGCATGAGAAAGAAGGAAGCAAGAAAGTACCAAGAACACTATAATTCTGCTATAAATCTATGTTCCCAGTATTTTGAATATTACAAGGAAATCAACAAAATGTCAGTATTGTATTAATTCCCTACTAAGGGATGGATTACACTTTTCACCTAGATAACTGTCATGTACAAGATTATACATTGATTGTAATGCTTACTCTATGGTATACGATAAAGTGACACGTTCTTTATGACAAGATTTCCTTCTATTATAGCTGACTGTGTGTGTGTGTGTTTCTCCCAGCTGTAAGACATCTGACAAGGGTAAGCCAGAGCCCATCTATACTGGATTATTTAAGGATTTCAGATTCTCTGACAATATCATAAAAATGCTAATATAGCCTGTTATTTTATCTACATTCACTGACATTACTATTACAATGTAACACTATCATGTTGTACAAATGTTATTTAATCTTTTCTTGGACCTGGATAAGGGTACTATTCCACGGGCCGAGGAGGGCCCGATCAACGATGTAAACGAGCAGTGATCTGCTAGATCGCCGCTTGTTTACTGGGCCTATTCCACGGCCCAATGATCGTTGAGCAAGGGCTGCAGGGACATCGTTACCGATGTCCTTGCAGCCCTTGCAGCAATACATTACCTGCAGGGCTTCTCCTGCGCTCCATCTTCTTCCCCCGGTCACGTGCGCTCTAGCTTCAGAATGGCCTGTCAGCTGACAGGCCACTCAGCCAATCACAGGCCATGGCAGTCCCCGCCTGTGATTGGCTGAGCACTCCGTCAGCTGACAGGCCATTCCAAAGCTAGATGGCGCGGGACCCGGGGAGGAAGACGGAGCGGAGGAGAAGCCCTGCAGGTAATGTATGATGCTACTGCTTCTTCTCAAATCGTCGGTCGCCCCGTTATTCAACCGTAGCGATGTGCGGTGGGGGAACGATGATTTTAGGTCTGGCCCTAAATGAACGATCAGCTGATGACATGATCATCGGCTGATCGTTCTCTCTATTCCACCGAACGATAATCGGCCGAATCGGCCGATTATCGTTACTGTGGAATAGGGCCCTAAAGCAGAAAATAAGGTAAAAACCGTGTCTGCATTGGTGCACAAGTCCAAAATGCTAAATGGTTTTGGTACAGTATAGACTAAGGACAGACAGACACACAGCAGGCCATCAATCACTATTAAGATCAGCAAGAGGAGATGAGGAGACAAAGGAGAAGCACTCCCCCCCATAAATACAGTGGACTCATAACTAGGATTCTCTATTACCCAACTGAAACAATTGACAACCATCATGATTTTGTGTTATTTGGGCTAATATTAGATCAGATCTGCCCCTATAATATACTGCCCTTATTGGAGGCATATTCACTTAAATACCATTACTTTATCTGAGTTTCTGTATTCTGGAAAAGTCTGTAGATCTTTACCTGCAGTCCAAAAAATGCCATCACCACCGAGTTAATAGTGCCAAGTATTCCTTCAGGGTCAAATGGTTGAGTGGTTTTATACAGCTCCTAGAATAAAAATACACAAATATATTGCAGATGCCTAGAAAATGTATTTGTATGTGAGTCTTGATAAATTCCCCCATTGTTTGTATAATTCCAATTACTAATTTAAAGATTAGTTTAAAGATTATATGAGGTATGCTAAAGGAGTTGGGAAGCCGAATACGGCTGATGCCTTCTGCTCCCGGGTGCTCACTTCCTCTCTTCCTACTTCTTAGAAGCATACCTTCCTAGATTTGAGGGGCCGGGAGTATATCCTGATCATTGTGTGGTGGTGAAACCATGCCTGCGCGTGATGTCCAATAGCTATATAATGATTGGGATATACACCCACCTCGAGAATACCTTCCAAAACATGAGAAGAAAGTAATCAAGCACCAGGGAGCATACGCCATCAGCCATATTCTGCTCTGTAGACAACCCCTTTAATGCAGAGAAGACTGTGGCAGAGAGAAGAACAGTCACAACCCAACTCATTGGTATCTCAGACAGTGGTGAAGTCTCCATCCCTAATTATGGAATACCTAGGAAAGTCAAGCCATCGTTAAGTAAAAAATCGACATATTTACCTGCTGAGGTCTATGCCTATAAAAAGGAAGCTCTTTTTACACATATGGGGAGACTTATCAAAGGGTGTAAAATTTAGCCTGGTGCAATCTGCCCACAGCAACCAATTACAGCTCAGCTTCCAGCTCTGGTAACATGATAGAGGAGCTGTGATTAGTTGCTGGACCCAGTTTGCACCAGTCTAAATTTTACACCCTTTGCTAAATCTCCCCCATAGTACACTGGGTGAGCTTGTGATGGTGTAGTTAATCCTAATAACAATACTAATAATTCCTTTATTTATATAGCACCAACTTATTCCGCAGCATTTTACATAGCTCAAATCGTAATATGTACAGCCTAGAGTACTGTTAAAACCACATTTTTAGAGCAATATTGGTATTTAAAACAAAATACAATCTATATGAATGCATTATAATATAGTGGGGGGAGGGGGTAGATTTTATTTATAGTATCATAGACATGTGAGTGAAACCTGGCAGACAGGAAAAGCGGAAAGTCTATGTCAAGAGAAAGAAGCAAAGTTACATTTTCTCAGTAAGTTTTTGAATGTTACGAAAGTATCTTCTCAAACTCTCTGCTGGAATGTAACAAAAGTATTAAAGCCCCTATTCCACGGGGCGGATATGAGGAGCTCCTCATTCCCCGCTCACTGCCGCCGCTATTACACACTGCAGCAGCGAGCAGGTGAGTTGGGGGGGGGGAGCGGGGAGCTGCGGGGGGGGGGGGGGGGCTGCCCGGGTGATCGCTAGATCGTCCGGGCAGCTCATAGCATACAGCAGCGCTCTGCTGCCGCCCCTCCTATTCCGCAGGGTGACAGCAGCAGATGGTTACTGTATGAGTCGTTTGTCTTTCAACATGGGACGATATTCCACGGGACGATTATCGTTCTATGGAATAGGGTCTTAAGTCGGATGGCTTCACAAGATGCCCCATCTCAGCCACTAGAGAAAGTCATTTCATGAGATTTACATATAGAAGACATGTTAGCAGATCTCATCCAGAGGTGATAAACATCCCAGCAAGTGATATTGCTAATGCAGAGCAGTCCATGAATCATTTATAGAGGTAAACAAAGACTTTTCTCCCTTTGTTTATAGTCTGACCATGTACAATCATTAAGACAAGCAATTAGCAACATCTCATCTATTAGAGAGGAAATAACAATGCCGGACAGCCAACGCTGGACAGCGCAGCATTGTAAACCGGATGTTTCAAAGCCATTAATTCAGCTGCCGTAAGGATTTAAGCGTGAAAGAGGTTTAATTGGAAAGGTAAGTAAAGTAGCCCATGATTTATGCCACTCATTCATTGCCTTCCTCCAAAAATTAGAATTACTGCTATTATTTACTGAATGCCATGAAAATGGTTTTAGACTCATAAAAGATATTAATGTATAAATTATTCACCAGCATATGCAAAGCTAATGCAAAGGTAATTAACCAGAAGAGACCATTTCCTAAAGTTAGTCTTATTTAAAACAAAACTCTAATGAGAGGTCACTTTAGTATTTGGTAAATGGGGGGAAACTGCAGCTGAGCTATAATACCAGTTACTGAACCCAAGAGTGGCACTGTGATGGCATCTCTAAAAAAAAATTTAAAAGCCATTTTTTAAAGCCAAGGCCAGAAAGAGTTCATAGAGGACATGCATAAAGGATACGCAGAGACCTCTCTTTAAAGGGAACCGTCATGACTTTTATGCTGCTCAAACCATGGGTCATCAGGGCAATCCCTGGCAGCTTCTGCCTGCCCCGTTTGCTTTGATTGAGAGCTCTATCCCTATACCCAGTTAAAGCAACAGGAATGTGTGCAGCACTGCTTGTCAGAAAGGTAGGTGCCAACTGGAGGATCCTGACCTAAGATCTGACTGTCTATGCCAAAGGAATCCAAGAGCACTTCGAGGATAAATTCAACATGCAAGTACTTATTCCATCAATTCCAACAGAATTGACAAGCTTGTTTTTGCTGTGCTGCACATTCAGTTGGAATTGATTACATAAACTTGCACATTGAATTTATCCTGGAAGTGCTGTTGGATTCCTTTGGTCTATACCCAGTTAGAGATCCATTAATAAATGCTGATGGGGCATGAAAGAAGCTGCCTTGTCTTGCCCTTAAGACCCATGATTCGAGCAGCATGAAAGTTATGACAGGTTCCCTTTAAAACCGTTTACCGCTTGGCTTCAATATCACATAAAAACCTGAATGTGGAAAAACTTTTATATAGTATTTTTAACTAGTTTCCCAATCTACAGGCTCCATATCTAATTTCCATTCATTCCGGAGCTAGTGGGTGGAGACTAGCTGCCATGATGTCTCCTACACACACAGCTTACTCTTCAATTTACTCCTCTGCCCCCTCCCTTCTCTATAGATTTCTATGGGACAGCTTGTTACTGATGCTTACAGTCTATCTCATTGCACATAACTGACTTTTAGATGCTTTGCAAATGATGAGTTTAGAAGGGTGGAAAAAGCATTTTTCTCACCTTATTCTTGTAGGTTCCTAACCATATAAGAGTAACACTAGGTGGGGACCACTACTTCTACAACACAAGCACCCATAAGGAGAGCAACCTAGTGGTCAGGCAATCAGACTACTGCTAGACCAAACACTACAAATCACCACAGCATGCAAACAGAGCTCAAAAGTTCACCTTTCCATTTGCTTCCAGCCAGCCACAGGGACATGTCAAAACTTCTGATTGGTCAGGGTCTCACTGCTGCACCCTCACCGATCAGGAGAACAAGCTGGGAGATGAACATAGTGGGACATTTCAGTCCCTGGCTTGCAGTGATCTTCATCCAGCAGCTCCATGATAACTGTACGGGAAGCTGGATCAGGATCATTAACAGTAGGGCACGTTACCACTTGCTTCTCTCTGCTCTTTCCATTGATCATGGGGGGCTCAGCAGGCCTGACCAAACAAAACTTTTGACATGTACCTGTGATATGTCAAAGGGTTTTCTAATTGACAGGTACCCATTAACTATGTAAGTAGGGAGGTGGAAGGGGTTACACATCAGCTCAAGTAGTTAATAGGGATGGGATGGCCAACTCATACAGGCTGGATCACTGATCAGCAATTAGCACGGAACTTACGTTGTGCTGCAGGCTGAGAGAATCCCGGCCGGAGTGTATACCCATAGTATACACTCCGGCTGTGATCCCTAGCGGCGCCGCAAGAAACTGACATGTCATTTTTCTGCAGTCGTTAATTAAATGAATAGCGGCCGCAGAAAACCCTGTCAGTGCACACTATGGAGCGTGTGGCCCACATAAGAACTCAGCGGTGCTAAAGATCATCCGGCCGGTATGGCAGTACCGCCCGGGATGATCTTTTCTGAAACGGGTCACAGAATGGTCGGTCTTTTACAGCGTCTGAACATAGCCTAAAGGTGTCCATATCCCTTATACGCAATCCATTAAAATATAAAAATAAATGTGCTGTCTTGTTTCTTCATCTTTCCAGCAGTCATTAAAGGGGATTGGATGGAGGAATATTTCCTCTGGTTATGTTCTACTTTTCTGTATTAGAAAATAAAATTTAAATGAATAAACGGCAATCATTCAAAGGAAATAAATTTATCTGGATCCAAATTGAATTTTACCAGTCAGAAAAAATGAACCAACAAAACAGAAAACAGGGATCTGTGAATCTAGGAAGTTTATAGGCCATTTATGCAAATAAGTGTTAAAATGAAAATCATCTATCAGAAGCCTAACATTATCTCATCTAGTCAATAAAAACCATGTATTGCATCAATCCTAATTGCATCTGGAAAGCAATGACATCTTTAATACATTTCTTGACCGTGATAGGATTAACAGATTTGCATGAATACCCTTCCAATAAAAATCATCATTAGAAATGTTTGTGTTCACCGCTCACATATGCCACATAACAGGTCAGCATCTTACATTATTCATTCAGTCAACAGAAGGAAAAATACATTGCAGCATCATAGATGAGGTCATGCAAATTAATTGGGTGAGTTATTTATGATCCCACAAGAAAGCAGGGACAGTCTGTGTTGCTGACAGTCCTTAGCTGTTAATTCTTGTTGTATTATCTTAGACCGTACAGCAAGTTCTAACCAGCAAGACTCAGCCACATTAGCACCTTGGAGCTTAAAGGCTATGGACACCTTTGTATTCATTATTTTTATTATTATGGTGTAAAAAAAAATTGCCCATAGTTCTTTATTAAAATTTTTTACTCAGTTTCTCTATGTGAATGTTTATAATACATGTAAAATGATCTACACCATGGTTCTAGCACCACACATAAATCCTTACATTTTATTATCAGGTTAAACTCTATATCTCAATAAGACATTATACAATTACCTTGCAAGTTGGATGATTGTAGATATGATTTTGTCCGAATAGCCACTTATCAATGTATCCTGCAGCTCCTCCTGTGCAGTTTGGGTACAAACCAAAGTCTCCAATTCCACCAGGACCCAGGTAACCTCTAAAGGAATAAACTGAACTTTAATAGCTATATACAATATTTCCAGACTTGCCATTTTTATAGCATGTATGTTTATTTTTTATGTTTGTTAATGGATTTTGGTTTAGCTTTAAACAGCATATTCCATAAATATCCCAGATAAAAATACCCATTTATGGGGACATTTATGAAGACAGGCACCCGTCTCTTAGTGAATCCAGCCTGACCTGTGCCTGCCGTACGGTGAACGCAGAAATCTACACCTGCTCCTGAGTAGGTGTAGATCTCTGCCATTATTTACGCCTAGCTTAAATCATAATAAATCAGGTGCAGGAGGAGGCCATACCTCTTCCCCGTCTTGCCGCGAGGAGGGGTGAATTGGCACCTTCTTCCTGGCGAGCACAAGAGGCGGAGCCTTTTAAATGTACCCCTTAAAGGAAAAGTCTGGTGTTGTCTAAAACTCGGCATCCTGCAGGGGGTGGGGGGAAATTGATCACAATTACTAACGTACCTCTCCTTGTGCCCTCAGTGAGTGGCTGGACCCCTGCTGGGCTCCAGAATCTCTAGGGTGTCCATGTCATGACCCAGCTGAAGGACAGCTGGGGTGGGACGCCACTCCAGTCACTCATTGGCTGAGCGCAAGTTCAGCAGCCGGGGCAGGCCTTTTCTGATGGTGTCCCACAGTCCTGCATTCCCACGGCCGCTGCCACCGCTCACCATGGCCCAGTTGGTAATTGTGATTCATTTCCCCTCTCCTCCTACAGGATGCCAGGTTTTAGAAAACGCTGGACTGCTCTATAAATCAAACCTAGAGTGGAGCTAAGAGTCCAGCAAAAGAATAGTCATATCCTTGGCCATGGTAATTGTACAGACTGCAATAGAATTGTTTGTCATGTATCTCCTTGTCCTCTCCTGCCACACTGCTTATAAACTCCTGAAAGTCAAATCTGCTTAATTATGCAGAGAAATCTCTATAATTCTATACACTTACCCTAATAATACCTAGGATCTGCGCTTATAAGAAAGTAGAGCTTTTTACTTGGAAAGAGGGCAAGTATTCTGGTTGCTGCTGGGAATGGCATGACAATCAGGGTCACAGGGGTTGCAACTGGGCAGAAAGCAAAGGGCACATGTCCCAGATCTCAGGGCAAGTGCTAAATTCAACAATATCCACATTGTCAGGATGTGGATAAAGTTAAAAACTATTGGTGAAGCCACTGCTCCGCCATTTGTTTTTCTAAGCCAAGGCTGCATTAGTTTTCTGGCCTAAGTAAGAGAACACCAAGGACGTTATCAGGCTTCATTCACCAAGCTGCCAGCTGCAAGAAGGGAACCCAGTTGTTCATCATGGGAACAGGGTTAGATGAGTATATACACTACCGTTCAAAAGTTTGGGGTCACCCAAACAATTTTGTGTTTTCCATGAAAAGTCACACTTATTCACCACCATACGTTGTGAAATGAATAGAAAATAAAGTCAAGACATTGACAAGGTTAGAAATAATGATTTGTATTTGAAATAACATTGTTCTTACATCACACTTTGCTTTCGTCAAAGAATCCTCCTTTTGCAGCAATTACAGCATTGCACACCTTTGGCATTCTAGCTATTAATCTGTTCAGGTAAGCTGGAGAAATTGCACCCCATGCTTTTAGAAGCAGTTCCCATAAGTTGGATTGGTTGGATGGGCACTTCTGGCGTACCATACGGTCAAGCTGCTCCCACAACAGCTCAATGGGGTTCAGATCTGGTGACTGCGCTGGCCATTACCGATAGAATACCAGCTGCTGCTTCTGCTGTAAATAGTTCTTGCACAATTTGAAGGTGTGTTTAGGGTCATTGTCCTGTTGTAAGATGAAATTGGCTCCAATCAAGCGCTGTCCACTGGGTATGGTATGGTGTTGCAAAATTGAGTGATAGCCTTCCTTATTCAGAATCCCTTTTACCCTGTACAAATCTCCCACCTTACCAGCACCAAAGCAACCCCAGACCATCACATTATCTCCACCATGCTTAACAGATGGCATCAGGTATTCTTCCAGCATCTTTTCATTTGTTCTGCGTCTCACAAACGTTCTTCTTTGTGATCCAAACACCTCAAACTTGGATTCATCCGTCCACAACACTTTTTTCCAGTCTTCTTCTGTCCAATGTCTGTGTTCTTTTGCCCATCTTAATCTTTTTCTTTTATTGGCCAGTCTCAGATATGGCTTTTTCTTTGCCACTCTGCCCTGAAGCCCAAAATCCCGCAGCCGCTTCTTCACTGTAGATGTTGACACTGGTGTTTTGCGGGTACTATTTAATGAAGATGCAAGTTGGGGACCTGTGAGGCATCTGTTTCTCAAACTAGAGACTCTAATGTGCTTATCTTCTTGCTTAGTTGTGCAACGCGGCCTCCCACTTCTTTTTCTACTCTGGTTAGAGCCTGCTTGTGCTGTCCTCTGAAGGGAGTAGTACACACCGTTGTAGGAAATCTTCAATTTCTTAGCAATTTCTCGCATGGAATAGCCTTCATTTCTAAGAACAAGAATAGACTTGAGTTTCAGATGAAAATTCTCTTTTTCTGGCCATTTTGAGCGTTTAATTGACCTCACAAATGTGATGCTCCAGAAACACAATCTGCTCAAAGGAAGGTCAGTTTTGTAGCTTCTGTAACAAGCTAGACTGTTTTCAGATGTGTGAACATGATTGCACAAGGGTTTTCTAATCATCAATTAGCCTTCTGAGCCAATGAGCAAACACATTTAGAACACTGGAGTGATAGTTGCTGGAAATGGGCCTCTATACACCCTTTGTAGATATTGCACCAAAAACCAGACATTTGCAGCTAGAATAGTCATTTACCACATTAGCAATGTATAGAGTGTATTTGTTTAAAGTAGGACTAGTTTAACGTTATCTTCATTGAAAAGTACAGTGCTTTTCCTTCAAAAATAAGGACATTTCAATGTGACCCCAAACTTTTGAACGGTAGTGTATATAGCTCTATTAATGTGGGGGAGATGCTCCAATGTAGAGATGAGCGAACCTCAAGCATGCTCGAGTCGATCCGAACCCGAACTTTCGGCATTTTATTAGCGGTGGCTGCTGAAGTTGGATAAAGCCCTAAGGCTATGTGGAAAACATGGATATAGTCATTGGCTGTATCCATGTTTTCCAGACAACCTTAGAGCTTTATCCAAGTTCAGCATCCCCCGCTAATCAAATGCCGAAGGTTCGGGTTCGGATGGACTCGAACCCAAACCCGGTTCGCTCATCTCTACTCCAATGGGCATATCATTGCTGTAATTGAACACAAAGAGGTTTATTACTAGTGTGTGGCAGCAAGGGGGCTTCACTAGAAAAGGTTTCCCCTCCCACCATAGCAAACCCTCCTGCCCACACCCCTGAATACTACTAGCACTTTATTAGCTCTGTATAAGATCTGTCCTCTGACTTATCAGATCTATTACACTGAACCTGGGAGGCTGTGGTGGGGTCATGACCTTAGTAGGCAGCTGATGATGTAGGGGAGACAGCACAGGAAACACAGCTCCTGGTGCCATAGTGAAGACCAGCAATGGTGAGAGATCTGGGCAGGTGAGTATGTTTTTATTTATTTGCACAGCACCTTCACTCATTTTTTTTTTCCCAGGGAATTTCTGTTAGTTCCTCTGCCTATGCTGCTAAATAGGAATCAAGCACAGGCATGGAGCCACATAAGGACACACTCCTAATCTAAAGAGCTATAGAAAAGCTGGCCAACTTTGCATGTCCTGCTTCTTTACTCCACTTATGTGTGCTCTTATTTTTGAAGATAGCTGAGTCACTCTCAAAGTAGGATCTAGGCAAATGTTTTATTTTCTAGGCATTGAAATCACTTTATAAGCATTTGTAGGGCTGGAGCATTAACGTTTTAGCGTTAGGAGTCTGTGTAATTTACACCACAACACTCTCATAAGTAGACGTGTTATCCTTATAGTGATTGATGCATCTTACGTGGGACACCCAGGCACAGGTAGAAGGAATGTTAAACACAGCGAGAGAGTCTCTAGAGCTGCAATGATGATCCACTCTGGCCAGTACATGACAATATCCCTTACGGCAGCACTCCGCTGATGGCTCTGTACAGACAAGAGGATATATATCGTCAGACAAGCACTTTGGGCCACTTCAGGGAGACTTTGCTACAACATCAATATTTAAAGCCTTTTCTCTTTCATGCTGGTCAGCAGGATCATTTCTCCTTGTTTTGAACAACAGGCATTCTGTGCAACAAGCAATTACACAGTGTTTTGCACATCCCAGCATTACTGCTTGAAGGATTAAAGACAGGAAATCCTGAGATTTGCACTTTTCATTTTAAAGGTAACACATCCCCACATGTTTTCTAACACAGTGAATCGATTCTCCAATTGCTGATATATAGTTTAAAAGTCTCCATCAAGTCTCCATTAAGGAAACCGGTCTGATTAAAAGGAAATCTCGACTTTGGTTAATCGAACTTATCATGTCTGGTTATTATCAGGTTATATCCTATATTAGAGGCATATATCCAGCCTCTCCACATCCACACATTTAAGGGGTACTCCAAAGAAAAATAATGGTGTTAAATAAAAAGTTATTAAATTTTGTAATGAATCTTTATTAAATAGTTTGCACATTTATGGTCACTTTTAATTGTACTCTTAAATGCCCCAGTGTCTGGACATATCGGGAAACACTAGTAACTTAGAGTGCTACCGAGAGCGATTCTATGATACAGTGATCATGTCTGCAGGGCATCAATGTGTTCCGGCTGGACTTTAGAGGACTTTGCCTGCTACTGTACTTACAGCGATGGTCAGCAACTGCTTCTCTTCTCCTTACTGTTTTTCTATCATAACTCTATCCACCAGCAGTGGATCAGTCCAACAGCAGGCCTGATTCCATGAAAAGTTAGGCTGTACAAAAGGAGTAAAGCCCCTAATGGGAGGCCTGACTGGGCCTTGGCTACAAGGGCTTTATCTGTCTCTAGGGGATGAAAGGGTTAAGGATTTGGTAGGAGTTTAAGGGGGCTTGCATTAGGGTTCAGGAGGAGATGGATGTGAGATGGGGATGTAAGAGGTGAGGGGGGACTAGGTATTTAAGTGATGCTCAAGGGGGAAGGTTTGGGGGTTCTGTACCTTTGCAGGCTGGAGGAATCTCCTGCCCACCTGCCCTTTATTTTGCTGGGTTTTTAGGGAGAGGGAAATTTTGGTGGCAAGGACTTTTATTATTGTTGTGGCAGCTGTGGCAGTTTATTGTTTTGAGAGGGAACTACTGGGTTCTAGACTCCCTAATGAGTTAACGGTGGTGAAATGGCAGATGTTTTGGGGAAATGCCGGTAATATAACTATCCCTTGCCAAGTTATAAGTTAAGAGGGGTGGGTTGAAGAGGTAAAGTGAGGCAAAAGCACACAGCATTGCCCTAGGCAAGGGATCCCCTTTAAGACAGGTTGTATGCAGTGCAGAATTGCTGTCTGTAGCTCAATAGCTTACTAGTTAATCAGTAAGTAATTCACAAGAAGTTACAATGCTGGGACACTGAAGAACTCTTTTCTTCTGGAAATGTATAATTATAGGTACTAGGGCCCTTGTACACAGGGTGATGCGTAACTGAAGCAGTTAAGCACTGATCTCAGAGATCGGCATTTGTTTGCTGAGCCTTCACAAGGCCCAGTCAATCGTGCAGCCAGGCTGCATGAACGATCCTTGAATTGTTCATGTGGTGCAATAAATTCATTATAGTTGGCCGCACATCAGCTGTTTATACAGGCCAACGTGCCGCCCTTTGCTTGTTTGTTGTCTGACTGCTGGGCATTTTACATGAAGTAAACATCAGAAGGGAGCAATTCTAGGAACCCCTATTTGCCCTTATTTGCCTGATAATCGGCCCATGTAAAAAGGCCTTTATTAATCCTCTTATCAACAGGGTGTTTTCTAGTCTTACACATGGGCTGCTGAGTGGACAGTGTCAGATAGAATAGAGATATATGAGTGGTGTTTGTTAAAGATTTCCCCCCATCCACTTCTATTAATCCTATAAGTCTCTCTCTTTATACATAAGTCTTTAATTTACCTCCGCCTCCTCTAGGTTTGGTTTGCTGAAGAAGGTGTGCATGAATGCCAATACAAAATATGTAAACCCTAATCGCTGGAGGACGCCTGGTATCCGTGCCCAATGCCAAGACACTGCGGAAATAATAAGTAATAGAATTATTCTCATTCTTCTGTGCCTCTTAGAATATTAATCATATTGCAGCTCCACAAAATTATTATATAATAAACTATATGTTTAATATACATTATTATTATTTTTATATAGTATAATATATATAACAGATAAACAGCATACATATGGAATGAACTGACTGCAGTTCCAGGATATTGGAGAACTGTGTACTGTACGTCACTGGTAACAAAAGGAGTTAATCTGCATGTTACTGGTATTCTTACGTAATCCCAGTCTCACACAGTATAGGATTTGTGTCATAGCGGTAACATGCTTTTAAGATACTGTACGTTACATTAAAGAGCAATGGTCATCATTACAGGCAGAGAGGATTCTAGATTAATCAAAGTGCTCTCTAGCACCTTGCTGTTTAATAACAGAGCGCGTATTCCCTTTAGTGCTGCCATTAATGGATTACTCTGCTCTCTTTTAATTCATTCCTTTCATGTTCCAGAATCCTCTTCATGTCTATGGCCTGTACACTGCCTCATGCAAGCTATTGCCTCATATACCGGTCTTCAGGCACATTCAATTAATCAACCGAAGGTGACAGAAAAATGTATCAGGAGAAATCTTTCTCTAGTAAGTGTCAAAGTAACAGATATATTTGGTTCCCTTGACTATAGGATCATATATATTTGTTCTTTTTTATATTTGTGTGTTCTGCACAAAGTATATTAACATGTTAACTAAATCATGTAACTAAATCACTGTAAAGACACCCCAGTAATCTTTAGCAGGTCTTTAGGATTTTAGCGATCAAAAATTACAACCGTTACTAGACAAATACAAAAAATAATCTTAAAGAATTTCTTGTTAGGTTATGGTCACTTTACGGACCCCATTCACAAACCTCAGCTGCGACACATAAAGTAAAAAGTGCATGTATTTTCATATATTCAATGGTGGTTTATTGTGGGGATCAGCGGACTCTAATGGGGATCAGTTCAAAGCAAGAAGGCTGGAACAGAAGAAGCATGCTTAGTAAAAAAGGGCGATGATCACAACGCAGTGATCCTGAGCAGGTAAGGGCTAACGGACACGGCCATGTGCCGTTACATGCTCTTAATCATGGCAACCTGCTACTTTAGAGGAGCCAAAGTCCTTTTTATTGAACACTGACAAGTCATTTCCCTCTTATACCATACTATATTGCCGGCTGACTTCAACATCTCAATGCAAAAAAAATCCCCAAACGCCTGCACATAAGTTATCCCAGTACTGAAAATGCCAGTCTAAAGCACAGAGTATGCTGTTACTTAAAAGACAATCCTCGAGTTGTGATGTAGCTGAAATCCATTGATGCCATTCAGTATAACATCAGACAGGCTGCTGGTCTGTATTGATAGTAGCTAGCAGAACTTGTGACCTCTTTATTACACAGGGGAATGGCCAGTGGTTCTTTAGAACTTAGATTATCGACTAAGTAATTTATTTTTAATGCTGTATTTTTGATGATCGAGAAAGGGGGGGGGGGGGTGTTATGAGACATGTTGTCTCCCTTCTGGAGTGTTAAGTAACCAAATATTAAAGAGACATTGCCATCTAATAATGTTATGGCATATTGCTAGGACATTGTAATCAGAGGGTCCAGCCCCTGTCATCCCCACTGAACCGGCTGTCTAGGGGAGCAGGAACACAGCTTCTTTCAGGTGAAGGCCGACAGAAACATACCATATTTTCTGTCATATAAGACGACTTTTTAACCCTGAAAAATCTTCTCAGAAGTCGGTGGTCATCTTGGATGCAGGGTATGGTTGCCGCATATGGTGGGGAACACATTTCCCATCATCTGTGCTGGAGGTCCCCTGAGCTCTCCCAGGCAGCCAAGCATCTCATCGGAGAAGCTCAGAGATGCTCTGCTGCCAGGAGAGCATCGGGAGAATGATAAAGGCGCCGAAAGTCCCCGAAGCCTCTGCCATTCTCTCGAAGCTCTCCTGGCAGCCGAGCGTCTCCGAGCTTCTCCGATGAGACGCTCAGCTGCCGAGAGAGCTTCGGGAGAATGGCAGAGGAGCCAAAAGTCCCCAAAACCTCTGCCATTCTCCCGAAGCTCTCCCAACATCCGAGCGTCTCTGAGCTTCTCCGATGAAACGCTTGGCTGCCAGGAGACCTTCGAGGACCTCCAGCACAGTGATTGTCTCTGTATCACACTGTCTGCGCTGGAAACATGACAGGAGACACGCAGCTGCTGGGAACGGGTCACAGGTGAGTTGTTTTTTGTTTGTTTTTTTTTCAACTTCAGTTAATCCCTGCCTGACCGCAGCAGGGCTCCCGCTAGTAAACCCTACTTAGGTCAGGCAGGGGTTTACATTTTCCAGCATATAAGACAAACCCCTTAAAATATTTTCAAAACTCAGGGGTTGTCTTATACGCCGGAGCAGCAGTGCTGAATGCACAACAGCACTAGCCAAGACCCCCATCTTCAGTAAGGGCTGTCACTTTGGTAGGTAGGCTATGGTAGGATAACCCCTAAAACTATTGGTAAAGTCAGTCACCACTGCTCCATGGACCTGAGGGCTCATACCTATAGCACAATCATTCACTGGAACATTTTCATCAGTAGAGAGGTTTTCAATTAACCTGAGTACTTGTCAGCATCTATTTGCAGGAAGATTTCTGAATACGGTCACAGAGATTTGATTTTAATGTTGCTTTTTTTCCTGACTTGTAAATAATAATGACTGTCAACTCAATGAAGGAAATCTATACTGTTTTAGAAGCATTTCTCCAGTGAGCCCTTTAATTCACAGTATTGGATTGCTGTAGACACAGAACAGTGCCATTAAATTCTGAAATAAAATATATGTCAACTGTTATATTACCGTGTTGTATAGAGGTTACAGAACGTCTTAAAAGAATCAAGTAAGTAGTTTCATGCTGCCCGAACCACAGGCTGCAAAAAAAAAGAAAAGAAAAAAAGGCTCCCTTATGATAGTGAACTGTGATTTACTCTGAAATGCTGCGACATTTCAAAGGAATCACAGTTGTAATAATGTTTAGGAACAGGGCTTAAAGTTACTGAGGGTGAGATCTATGAAGTGTAAAATCCCACGCATTATAAGCAAGTGGTAGACTGACTCAAGGGTGGCCTATGGCACAGATGAATGTGACGTCGATATTCAAAATCCAAGTGGAAAAAAAAACTATTTAAAATTCTTTCTAAAGTCAGTGAGATACTTTGTCCAAATGGCTACAAATTTTATAGAAAATGTTCAAGGATATCTTGATTATAGTTAAACTAGGGTTCCTGGGGTCTAACAATGTGATTTATTATAATGGGGCCACCCTTCATGTACGTAGAACAAGTATCTTAATTACATAGTAATCTTGGCTATTGTTTTTTGCGCACCCTGGACATATTATCAGTAAGCTCTAAGGTCTCATGGACCTTCACTCTATGTTATCAATACATTTTTGGGCAACGTTTTATGGCTCAAAAAAAACAACCAATTATTTTTAAGCTGAAGACATTTGAAACTTTGAGACTTTTTTTTTCTTTGCTTATGGGGCATTTTTTCACCCTGAAAATATGGCCATTTCTTGACATATTTTTATGGGCTAAAATACCTCCAAAATCAATAGCAAAAATAAGTTTGTATTATACTATGTACACGGCAAACAAAAACTAAAGGGGCATCAGGCGCTTCATGTTACTGCAATAAAATTGATATCTGTGGGAACAAAGGGAGGTTTACTACTAAGTTAAAAAAAAAACTTATTTCAGGACACAAATGTCAATAGTTGGGCACTTTTCCATTCCAAATAAGAGTCTATAAAACATATTGAGAACATAGCCTTAGTTTTTCATGACGGAAATTGATAACACTTTCACACTATGGAACTTTGTGTCGGTCATTGCCGATAGACATCAAAAAGGTGTCTGATGTCCGTCTATAATCATCATGATCATAATAGATGGATGACATTAGCAAATGTGGGAACAGAGCCTCAAAATGATAGCTCCTCCGAATCTCCACTATCAGCTCCAGCTCTGCTCCACCTCTGGGTTTGGTTTTAAGAGAGCTCCTCCCTTCTGTACCAGCAGATGACTAGTAATGTGCTTTAGGGGATTAGCTGAGATACTCACTAGTATTTAACCCACTCCTTTCTCCATTATAATTGATATCTAAACAGGGAAGGGGGATAGCTTAAAGGAGAAAAAAAAGTCTGGCGAAAATTTTTATTAAAGTGTTGTATTCCCCCCCCCCCCCCCCAAAAGCTATACAAATCACCTATATACACTTATTACAGGAAATGTAATAAGTACTTACTACTGCATCAAGGCTTCACTTCCTGGATAACATGGTGATGTCACGACCTCACTCCCAGAGCTGTGTGGGCTGTGGCTGCTGGAGAGGATGATGGCAGAGGGATGCTCAGTGTCCCTCCAGTGCCCTGTGTCCCTCAGTGTCCCCCTGCCATCATCCTCTCCAGCAGCCACAGCCCGCACAGCTCTGGGAGTGTGACATCACCATTTTATCCAGGAAATGAAGCCTTGATGCAGTGGTAAATGCAAGGGAAAAAGCACTTTATAAGCATTTTCTGTAATAAGTGTATATGGGTAATTTGTATAACTTTTGGGGGGAAACACAATACTTTAATAAACATTTTTGCCGGACTTCCCCTTTAACTACTGATCTGAGCCACAATGCCAGCCTCCATCATGCACCTCACGTAGAGGGGTGAGACCTTAGCTGATAAAAGGACATCAGGACTGTGAGTATATTTAAAGTATTATTTGAAGCAACTTTTTCTCTGGCTGGACAACCCCTTTAAGGGACCATTATTTGTTAATACTTTGAGCCCACTGGAGAATGCAATAAACATGTCCTGGAACTCATGGAATAATTTGCCATTGACCATTTGCATAGGTCAATATTCCACCATTAAGAAATTGTACCTCTGATGTAGAGTTCAGCCTCATGACAGTATTGTACTGGATTAACAACATCAAATTATTTATATGCAATTACAGGAAAAATGCTTCCCGCAGCTATAACATCCTGGCTGTCAATATTTATGGCGATTAATATTTCTAAGCATCTAGCAATTCAGCATAATACGTATAGTGCAGCTTAAGCAACAGTAGGAGAAGGACAATGTGAGTGTCATGTACATAATGTGTAATTTAGACTTGCTGACCAGGGTCTGCAAGGATGCTAGTATAGGACTAAATTTGAAGTTTTTTTTTTACGTTGTTAAAGCAGTCCAGTCAGCTGCACTATGAAGAAAAGCCTATACCATGCGGAAATACTTAAAACCTAGAAGACCAAGAACCTGTGAACCATGATCAGCATAATGAACTATATGTAATATTAAAACAACGTTTTTCTAAGTGACGGTGGCCATATCTTTACTGTCCACTGCAAGTCATTACTACTTCACGGCCTCTGTCATTGCAGGAGTTCTTGCCTTTACTGCTCTCTACCATGCTTGAGTCCATCCAAACCCAGAAGTCTCGATATTTAGTTACCGGTGGCTGAAGAAGTTGGATGCGGCTCTAAGGCTGTCTGGAAAACATGGATCTAGTCATAGGCCATAGGCTGTATCCATGCTCTATAGGACTCCCTAAGGCTGCATCCAACTTTTTCAGCCACTGGTAATCAAATGCTGAGATTTCTGGGTTAGGACAGACTCGCGCATGCTCCAGTTGTGCTAATTTCTAGTATTTAACCTTAGGTGGGGTCCAGAATGGGGACCTGGGTCATGTTCTATAGGCACCTTTGCAACTGACTTTTTTTTTATTGCTGATCTGTTTCATATAGTAGACAGGGGAGAGAGAAACTTGAAGGGCATCTCAAACAAGTTTCTCTATTTCATGTAACTTATTGTATTTCATCATTTTTAAGGATTCAAATATTTGGTTTGTTAGTTCTATTCTGTGGTAGAATGATTTTTGTCAGAGATTATTGATTATCCAGTATAGATCAGCTCTTGCTTTACCTCTATAAGCTTGAATACAGCCGGGAGAAAGATACACACAACTGTCATATGATGCAATCCTGACATACAAGCATGTCACTTAATTTTATACCACAGAGTAAACATAATTAATGCAAAATCCTGGATATGACAGTTACCAAGTGCAATCTACCCAGTAGCTGGGAGAAAAGGGAAGGAAGATAGGGGAAATAGCTCACAATTAACTAAATTGACGTATTTTTGATATTTCATAATTTCCTCTTATTATATACAGTGGTACCATGGTTCTCGAACTTAATTGGTTCCGGAAGGCAGTTTGAGAACCAAGCAGTTTGGAAACCGAGCAGTTTCTTCCCATAGGGAATAATGTAAATGTGATTAATTGGTTCCAGCAGCCACCAATAACTACCTACAATACTCATTTATTACACTGATAAGTGCTCAGTATAATCACTACAGTACAGTGCAGAACAGCACTATATACTGTACAGGACATTAAACATAAGAAATGTTCATCAGAACCAGCAATTATAGTACAGTAGTCACCAACTCCTCACCCATCCTTTACTGTATAGCATCCCCCCCATCCAAGCACTGTAATGTATGGTGTTGGAGATGGTGTTGCACTGCCTGTACTACTACTGCACTGTATATGCACTCCAGCAGTCTTATACAGCACTGTACTGTATGTGAAGCCTCACAACTGCTTAACTCTCCAGGTACAACCCACCATCCACGCTCGCAAAAACGTTCGAATAACGTTCGAAAACCGAGCAAAGTTCGAATTCAAAACACTACTTCCTGGTAAATTTTTGAGCTCCAAAGCGTTCGAAAACCGAGGTATTACTGTATATGTCAAGGATATAATTCTGCAAAGTCTGTGAGTTTGGGCAATTTCCTTTGTTCCCAGACCCCTTTGACTCTCACTTTCCTTACATTCTGTGTAAAAGGTGTTATTAGTTAAAGGAGAAGTCCGGCAAAAAATTTTTTTAAAGTATTGAATTGACCCCGAAAATTACAAATGACCAATTTACACTTTTTGCAGGAAATACTTATAAAGTGCTTTTTTCTCTGCACTTACTACTGCATCAAGGTGTCACTTCCTGAATAACATGGTGATGTCACTTCCTGGATAACATGGTGATGTCACTTCCTGGATAACATGGTGATGTCATGACCCGACTCCCAGAGCTGTGCGGGCTGTGGCTCCTGGAGAGGATGATGGCAGGGGGACACTGAGGGACAGAGGGCACTGGAGGGACACTGAGCATCCCTCTGCCATCATCCTCTCCAGCAGCCACAGCCCACACAGCTCTGGGAGTCGAGTCGTGACATAACCATGTTATCGAGGAAGTGACATCACCATGTTATCCATGCTGTTAAAGTCCCATATAGTTATTTAAATGCATGAAAAAGAACATGGAAAACCTGGAAATCCTGTTAGAGCTGCTCCGGCTTTCAGTTAATAATAAGTAAAAGCAATAATACAGGAATAATTTGAAAGTTGACAACTGAGTGAATGTTACAGTAAATACATTATGAGAAATAATATTTATCCTCCCTCCAGTACATTCCGGACATAACGTCTCAGCTCTCGCATGACTAATGCCCATTAAGTGTCAGTTTCTGCAAATTAACTGGGAGAAAACTGAATGAGCTCAAATGGGTTTGAAAACAATGGAGACTAAAATAATTCAGTAATGGAGAAACTCTCACATAATAAATAAGGCCAATATTTAAAGGGGTAATCCCACAATTCTGATCATGTTTCATTGTCTTCTTCTGTTAAAATAAAAAAATGTTGTCAACTACGAGTAGCTACCAAAAATGAGTTGCTCCAGCTTTCACCTGACATCCCCCCACCACACAAAAAAAAATAATTTCCCTGATAGGAGTTTGTTTTTATCGGGGATACATCCTTTAGTAGTTTTTTTGGCTGAGGATGAGCAGTTTACATCTGCCCATCTTCTATAGTGGGTGCGCTTTTATTTCTTAGAGTGAGGATGTGCATGCGTGGTCCTGTATGTCATACTCACTGTATAGGCCGTACGGTTTACCAGCTGCTATCAATTTATAAGCAGCTCCTTGGCTCTCCTTAAAACTTTATACAGGACAGTAGGGGAAGACATGAGTGACATTTGATGGTTTAAAAAAAATAGCCCTGCACCATGGCTCTCTCAGTAAGAATTGCTTCTGTTGTCAGTAATAGCACAGAAATGGCACAGAGTATATTTTACAATAGTCACAAAGGTCAGCAGTGCACAGGGAGTCTGGAAGAAAAGCTAGATACTTGTGGGAAATGTAGTTTCCCACAAGCAACCGTCACATACTAAGAGACTGGCCACTTTACACCAGAAAAGAGAAAGAGACACAGAGGAATTGGAGAAGAAAGACATTTTTCTGGTGTTTTTTGGTGCCCCCCCCCCCCCCTTCAAGGAGCTTCATAAAATTGGTTTCCATAGTTGAAGAGTTGCACATTCTAGTCTAAAGTCCAAAATCATGAAACACAATGCCAAGCTTCAGCTGTGGTGTAAGCACCCTGCCATTACCTTTACTAGTCTGTTAACTGGCTATTTGTCTCCATCATTAATGCTTGATGATGGTATCTGACCAATTTTTTTTTATGTAATTTTTAAAAGTTTTTACAAAGTTGTCAGGAAGCAAGTCTAACCAGTGCTAGGTCTTTCACTGGAGACCAGAGCTCTTAAGGCTCCACTGTATGCAGTGGAAAAAACAGCACCAAATAGTATTGTCATTGTTGAAAAATACGCTGAGGTTACACTCAGTGTCGGACTGGGGTATCTGGGGCCCACCAGAGGAAATGATCACCAATAAAGAACCAGTGAGAAACTACATTTCAATCAGTGTTAGTGCAGGTTGGGGGCCCACCGGAGGATCCTCCAGTCCTCCGGTGAACCAGTCCGACACTGGTTACTGCATTCATAACAAAAATAGGCTAAGGCCCCTATATATCTGGAAATCTATCCGGATTTCTTATCAGAAAATCTATTGGGTAAGGATATCCTTCAGGATTTTTCCAAAAGGGTGTCTGTGTTGTAAATTGGTCTGGAAATTATAGGACATGTCCTATTTTTGTCCAAAACTCAAGCACGGAGACCTTATAAAACCCTAGATACATGCAACTTCATGCGACATCATGTAACTCTCCCATCATTACTATTTATTTACTTAACCCCTTCCCCCAATATGACGTACTGGGATGTCATAAAAAGCAGTGCCAGAATGCATCATGACGTCCCAGTACGTCATGCTTTCCCTGCCTCCCCCTCTGTCCCTAGATGAGATCAGGCAGCACACAAAGTGAAACACAGCCTCCTCCTGCCGCCACTGGCCGCACGGGGAGCAGTGCTCCCCCCGGACAGTTAACCCCATAGACGCCGCGGTCGATGCGACCACAGCGTCTATGGGGAGATTCACCGTTTTCAGCTGATAGGGCGGCGGCAGGAGGCTGCAGCACATTGCTTCCTCCCGCCGTCCCTGCAATAATCCTTCTCCCAGGCCCCGCTACCTTCTGCCTGCCCCGATCCAGCTCCCCCTGTCGCCCGCTCTCCCTGATCCAGCTCCCCCCGTTGCCCGCCCCGATCTAGCCCCGCCGCCACCCCTCTTGCCCCGATGCACCTCCCCCGTTCCTCCGCCCACACCGATGCAGCTCCCCCGTTCCCCCGCCCACCCCAATGCAGCTCCCCCATACTCCCAGCTGCCCCGATGCAGCTCCCCAGTACCCCTGCCCGCACCGATCCAGCTCCCCCCCATTCTTCTCCCTTCCCCGGTCCGGCTCCCCCCCCCCCCCCGGGTGGTTACTGCATTATATATCGGTGCTGTACTGCATTATATATATATATACCAAAAGTAAAAAAAACACACAAATACATAAATAAATTAAAACAAATAAATTAAATAATTAATTAAATAAATACATAAATAATTAAAATACAGTATACACATTCCCTATTCCCCTTTATAAATGATCCCCCATAAATAAGATACACATATTTGGTATCACCCGTTATGACCCCGTCTATTAACCCGTTAGATTAATTATCCCACCCGATTAACACTATTCAAAAAATAAATAAAAAAACTAACCAAAATGACAATTTTTTGTTAATCCGTCACCTAAAAAATAAAGATAAACACTATCAAAACGTCCCATGTACCAAAAAGGTGTACCACTAAAAAAGTCAGCTTATGCCGCAAAAAAAAATCCCTCACATAACTCCATTGGCGGAAAAATTAAAATATTACTGCTTTTACAATATGCAAGACACAAACAGTATTTATAGTATAAATGCCATAAACTATAATAAAAGCTTTATAAAATGGATATCACTGTAATCATATCGACCTGACGAATAACGATAACATGTCATATGTGACGTATAGTAAACGGCTTACAAAAAAATTATGAAAAACAGCTGCTAAATTGTGTTTTTTATTCATACCACCTCATAAAAAAATTAAATAAAAAATGATCAGGGTGTCACATGTCCCCCTGAATGGTACCAATGAAAACTTCAACTTGTCTTATACAAATATTTTGGCACCGCAAGGCATCTATGACATGGTATAATGGCTATAAAAAAACTGAAATAAGAAAAGACCCCAAAATTCACCAGGTCTCTGTCATGTCTGCGGCCTGTGGTTGAGTCAGGTGACGCACTGCGGCCACATATGGGGGATTTCTAGAAACATTGGAATAAGGAGAATAAATAGTGAGTGGTATTTCTCAGTTAGTATTTGCTGTGTAAGAGGAAAAAATGGATTAAAATAGAATATCTGCCAAAAAAATGAAAAATTTAAATTTCCCCTCCAACTTGCTTAAATTTCTACGAAACACCTAAAGGGTTAATAAACTTATGGAATGTTATTTTGACTACTTTGAGGGGTGCAGTTTTTACAGTGGAGGGATTTATGGGGATAACTAACATACAGGCCCCACAAATCAACTTCAGAACTGAACTGGTCACTAAAAAAATTGGAATTTGACATTTTCCTGAAAATTTGAAAAATTGCTGCAGAATTTCTGCAGAAGTCCTCTAACATCCTAACAAGTAAAAGGACGTTCACCAAATGACGTCACCATAAAGCAGACATGTTGTAGATGTTGCAGTAATAATTCGTTTATGTGACACGACTATTTTTCTCAGAAAAAGAGAATTTTGAATATAAAGGATTGTAAATTTTTCACATTTTTGCGCAAATGTGTTTTTTTTTTTTACAAAAAACTACTGAGTGTATCAACCAAAATTTACCACAAACATAAAGAGGAATATGTCACGAAAAAACAATCTCAGAATAACCGCGATAATTAAAAAGTATCACAGAGTTATGACTACATAAAGAGAGACAGGTCAGATTTGCAAAATAGGCCCTGGTCATTAAGGCCAAAACAGGCTGCAGAGGCAAGGGGTAAAAAACTCAAAAATGAAATCTAAATCTCTATTTATCAACAGGTATTACTTACATGGACCATCAGCTGGGCCAAAGTTAAGGAAGAAAACTCCAATGGCCATAAGAACACATGTTCTCCACGTCAGTTTACGCACAAGCTGTGAACGATAAATGCCTTTCTTCAACATGGAGCTAAAAGCTAGAGCCACTGAGGTGCCGATGATGAAGACAAACCTGAAAAATATTGATGTTATACTCTTTAAACATATTATACACAAGCAAAACAGTGCAGTAAAGTTACTGGCCAAAAACAAACATCAATCAGCATGATCTGTATTCGTTTGCAGAGCCTTTAAAATGCACTTTTAAATGCGCAGGCGGGTGCACAAACAATCCTTCCTCCTGGCGACTACCAAACTTTTCCATACTTCTTCCCAAGTTCTAAATCTGCTATCTTCTGCTCAAGACACTGAAAGCTGTATCTGAGCTGTTCTCTTGATTGCACTCTGAACTCCCTTTTTCCCCATCTGGGACACTCATGTAAACAGCGTCCCCGACCAGCTATCTATGCACTCTGTATTGCCGACCCCCTCCCAACATCACAGAGTGCAGTGATAGCCAGCCAGGGATGCTGGTCACGTGAGCATCCCCAAAGTGAGGGGGGGGGGGGGGTAGTTCAGAGCGGGCCAGAGAGAACAGCTCATACACACTTTTCTGTGTCTTGAGCAGAAGACAGCAGTCTCTGATCTTGGGAAGGAGACTAATAAGATAATAAAAAGTGTAGAACAGATTGTTAGTCTCCAGGAGGGAGGATTATTGAACAGAAAGACAGACTAGAGACTAAAGTGACTTACACCACATCTATATTGGAGACAGATAAGTAAGAAATACATGGCCTATGAGAAGATGTTAAACGTCTCCAAATTACATTGAAGTAAGCAACTTTCTAAAGTGGCAGGCCTGTCCCTGTAATGTGCGCTTGGATGTTAATGGGTTGTAAAGTGGGTAATAATTTTCCAACTGACCCATTCAATGAACAGCAGTCACATTACTGACTTAATGCTGTTTATTGTATAACCGCAATCATACAGAGAGGACTCATCTCTGGTGTCATATTTGCTCGCAGTCATTAATATGGAAGATGAAAGCTCTGCATTTTTGACATTCTTCTTATCAAGCCCCCCTCAGAAAGTGACTGGCAGCCTTCCCATCTTCATTTGAAAGCAGATCTCTTGGTCCCTAGGAGGTTTGATAATATCCATAGGTCAAGCAAGTGCTCATAAACAGTGCATGACCACAGACTGACTTCTGCTCTGAAAGCAGTTTTACCTTAGTAGCCATACATGTCTAAAAATAATAGGAACTATTCTGTCTATAAGCGGGATCTATGAATCTGAAGAAGCAGACTGAACATACGCAAAATATCTGATTCACATCTGATTCTTGTGAATCATGGCCAATGTGCTTTACCTTACAGACAATGTAAGCAGGATTCCAAGTAACAGAACAGGGATAAAATGTAATCTATATAGCTATATAAGAATAAGTGTTTTTGCCAACTGGGCAACAAAACAAACCTTATTGGGTGGTGAGAGATGAGAGGGAAGCCTTGATTTACCTTTTAGAAACAATGAATCTCTGCCGAACAGAGCAAATGCTTAGCTCTGCCTCCACTTTCTGCATTTTGTCCTGATGTAGACAATAGACAGTATACATACAGCATATTGGAAGGAATGGAGTGGCCAAAACACTTGACATTTTTCTGGGGTAAGGAGTCATTTTTTATTTTTGGAAGTACAAATATGTTAGGAATTACACCAAATAAGCTATCAAGGGAAGTTATTTGAAATGACAGTGATCATTTAAGTAAAAGAAATGTGAATACATAGAGTACTTACAAATAGGATGCTTAACACACAGTAGACACAACTCACCAAAAAATTAACAGGTTGAGGCTATGTTCACACAATGTAATTTTTATGTAAAGAACGGACACTGATTGCAATGGCATCAGTGTCCGTTCTTTACTGCAGGGACGGCATCGCATTGAAGACAATGCAATGCCGCCCGCTGTGTTCAAATATCGTTATGTTCATTCCTTTTCTTTAGAATGGGCATTAAAATAATGTACCTGCCTAATATTTTCAGGCGTATATACTGTGAATAGATGTACATGGTATCGTAGAGCACTTACCATGGCATAACTAAATCTGCAACTGTTAGACCTAAAATAAAAACATAGTATGCAAGAATTAGATTTATTTGTTTTTACAACTAATTTCCTTGAATATTTTGTACTATAAAGGTTTGGGTTGTATTTGTATTGATCGGATTGTATGTAATATGCAACATTGTGAATAAACCGCTTTACTATACTCACTGGATCAGTCAACTATATTCTAGCAGAAGTTTTTTTAATGTGCCATTTATTGTCAGTCAAACAATTTGTGCAAATGAGCAACAAGTGCCTGTCAATCTGTCAATCAAATGCAGGAAGACACAAGTGCAGTAGTCCATAAAAATTGCAATGGAACAAAGGGGAAGATCTTTGGGATTCCTGAGGATTATATTCCTTATGGTCATCATGGTGTGAATTATTATCAGTTGAGGGGCTAGAGGGCTTTAACAGAAAGGCCTCATACTCCTTAGACTGAATTAGAGACATGGAGATGCTGTCTATGTTTAATAGCTGATGATGTTTGGATTGCCATTCTGTTGTGGCTACTTGTGTGGTGTTGCAGCAGCTGCGACCGGTCACTTGCTAGATGGTACTGTGTGACTCCACTGCAAGGGTGGTTGGTCAGTGGAGTATAGCTCAGCCAGATGGTAGGTTGTTGTGACGCCAGTGCTAACTCAGCACACGGGTATGGAGGCACACCTGCTTTTAGTTTTTTTGTGGCTAGCTATACCCTTTCCCTAATGGTCGGTGACCTGCCAGGTTGTGATGGGTCCCTTGGGCACTTATTACGGTGGTCCGGAGTGGAGATATGACCTACCTACCTCACAGAAAGGGGAGATGACCGAAGGACAACGTAACTGATGTGTAGGTGCTGGTATAATTATCACTAAGTCCTGATAGAATAAATAAACTTCCTTTTTACTTAAGAATCTTCTATGATACAAGTGAGCAGTATAATACAATCTGAACTTGACTAGATCTGCACCGAGAACTGTTGAGGCAGAAGTGGAACAGCAGTGCTAGCTTGTTTGCGTGCTGAGAAGAGTAGAGAGAGTTCAGAGGAGTGACGAGGAGTAGGTAGTGATAGTCCCAACACAATGTAGTACTGTGCTCTGCTGGAACTTTAGAAGAAGTAGAATACTTGTAAAAAATACTTGAAAGAAGAAGAATACTTGTGTCCGTGTTTCGATCTTTGTCGCTATACCCCCTTTTGCACTGCAGTGTTGAGTTACCTGTCTTACCAGGGTGATACAAGCCCCAAACCTTGTTACCTGAGTTGATCAAGGTGTCCAAAGTTATCTGTTTGCACCTGCACTGCTAGATAGAGTACGTAGGCTCATGGCTGCTTTGCTCTATCCAGATCAGTTCCTCTACTTTAGGATACTGTCCTGCACTTTTAGAGATGTTCACGATGTGGGTTGAGGTGATCCCTGACTTCTCCTCTCATTAGGTGTTTAGGACTGCATCTTAGGTAGAAGTGTTGTTTTGAGAAAGAAAGTCTCTGTGTTCTCCATAAGCATCTGTACACTACAACTGGTCTGTCCCGGACAGGGAACCTGGCAGAGCCAGGTCCCTAGCTAACTCAGCAGGAATGCCCAGGGGCAGATTAACTTCACCATAGGCCCCGGGCTGTTGACCAGGCCTGGGCCCTTAACCCCACTGTAACTATGGCAGCATTAGTGGGGTGTTCATTGCACAGGAAAGATAATGTCATGATTCCCTAATTTGTGCAAAATTGTGGTAAAAACAGTATTTTGTGCAAATCATGGCAGAACTGTAGCTAGGAGACAATACATCACTGAAAGTCTTTTTGAGTGACATCCAGTGAAAAAACTAGACATCTAGTGACAAAACTACTGACATCTAGTGGCAAAACTTATACATGACTTCATTACCACTTTGCTTTTGAGTTACAGGCTTTTGCGAGGGGTGTTCAAACTAGCAACTCCCGTGGTGGGATACCACACTTAGTGATCGGGTGAACAAAGAGCCAGACACAAGGTGTAACACAAAAATATATCACAGTTCACTTTACCAGTGATCAGGAAAAAAAAATGGAGGCACAATTCTTGTACATGAACTGGTTGTTCTTTACTCTAGCACTTGTCCTGTGTCTTTTTCTCTGGGATATGCTGTAACCTTCTTGGCAAACTGTTCTGTAGTAGGTACTGGATTTTAGTGCAGAACTAAAGATTTGTAAACTTGAGGCCTACATTTACAACCTAGTATACTTATCTAGCTGGACAGACACTGCTCTGCATTCATACCAAAGGCACATCAGGAAATAAGGTGGAATTATAACAAATGAAACCCAACCACAGGCTCTTCAGGGAATCAAGTGGAACTCTCCACACAAGCAAAAGCAGGGGGTGGGAATGTATGGCGCTGTAGGTGATTGACCCTGCCCTGTGTGCACTTGCTGCTATTTTACATACCTGAAGAAATGCAAGCTGCTTGGCTCAAAAGGTATGTCTGTACGGGTACAAACACATGTACTGGATCCGCAGCGGATATCTCACTGCAAATTTGCAGTGGAGTCCACTCACTCATTGCCCAGTAATAAGTCCCACCATGTGAAAACATTCAACACATTCCCTTTAAAAGCGACTGTGTACCCACAATCTGTCCCCCCCAAACCACTTGTACCATCGGATAGCTGCTTTTAATACCAGACCTGTCCTGGGGTCTGTTCGGCAGGTGATGCAGTTATTGTCCTAAAAAATTACTTTTAAACTTGCAGCCCTGTGCCCAACGGCCATGGCTTGGAGTATCTGTGCCCTAACTTTGCACCACCCCTCCGTCCCTCCTCCCTACCCTCTTCACCGTTTTTACTATTCCTCTGCAGTGAAAACTACACAGGTGCCTTAACAATCCAGTCCATGTGCCGTGCTGACACTGGTGATGAATAGTAGAAAATCTGCCTGGAGCATTCCTAATGATGAGGAGTGCGGGGAAGAGGGATGGAGAGGCAAGCCTAATGCATACACAATCTAGGCCACGGCCGTTTGGCACAGGGCTGCAAGTTTAAAAGTTGTTTTTTTAGGACAATAACTGCATAACCTGCCGAACGGACCACAGGACAGATCTTAGATTAAAAGCAGCTATCTGAAGGTACCAGCGGTTTGGGGAGTCAGAGTCACTTTAAAGAAGACCTAGAGCCATTAAATAGCTTAGGGTTCCCCCGATTACACACTTCTTCACATACCCTTCCATTCCCAAGATGTATAGATTTATAGTTTGACAATTCAGGGAATAGACAGTGAATCTAAGCTTAATATTAATAACGGAAGTGAGTATCAGGTATGTGTAAAATGTTCAGTTCAATGGACAGGGCCGGCCTTAGAGTAAATGGTGCCCTGTGCGAAACCTTTTTTCTGCGCCCCCCCCACCCCCTGGTAACATAAAGTTCTTTCAGCCTCCCACTCCTCCAGACACCATCCAACACCCATAACCCGGCTCCTCTGCCATACACACAACTACCCCCCAGCCATACACACAACTACCCAGCCATACACACAACTACCCTCCAGCCATACAAAGAACTACCCCCACAGCCATACAAACAAGTCCCCACCCACACACAACTACAGCCCCAACCCCCCCAAACAACTACAGCCCCTCAGCCCCCCACACAACTACAGCCTCCAGCACCCACCAAGCATGACGTGACATGGCATCACATCACCTGGACCGCTGATTGGCTGCACTTGTATTCTCGGTGACGTCATGCTACGGTGCTGTGGAGGAGAGGAACTAACCACTGTGGGAGGAGGGCAACCTGGGGCACTAAGGCAGACAGCTGCACATCTAACTTAGAAATAGAAGTTAGATGTGCTGTCTGTCTGCTAGAGTGCCCCGAATTATCCACCATGGGAGGGTGGCGGGCGGGCGGCCAGCTTGGGGGGGCGCCCTGGCAGACAGACAGCACATCTAACTTCTATTTCTAAGTTAGGTGTGCAGCTGTCTGCTGAATCGCCCTCCCAAGCTGGCCAAAAGTGAGGCACCCTGTGCAAGTGGTCGCACGCCCCAAAGGCCGCCCCTGTCGATGGATAAAATGATATACCAGTTATCCAAAAATTTAGGAATCTGACACATTGGTTGTGTCTTCACGTTGAAGGGGTTAAACAAATACATTCTTGATCAAGAAAATAATGTCCCGTGGTGTAGCAAGAAAATACATTTAGCAATCTGCAGCTTATTTTAAGATCAATACAGTCCTGCTGATTTGTCGAAGTGGCTTTTATGAAGTTACGGCAGAGTTCATTGTTAAATACCCCTACCTACTAAGCAGATGGTGGTCCATATTAATTCCTTTTCTCTTATGGATCAATAAGGAGATTGCTGATTTGCTTAAAAGGTTTTTTTAAGATGTGGGGGCTGCTTTGATTATTTTTTTATGGTATTTTTTGCTTACCATTCCAAGGAGCGTGCTGGAAGAACCAATAACCGCCCCCTCCATAGTTGACAAACACCATTATAGTCAGGGAGAAGCTGGTGAGGAATAACATACATCTTTAAGTCAATTTTAAAAAATACAAGTTTCAGAGCACAGATAACCTCTATGCAACGTCTCCTGTCCTTTTTAGACTGAACAGGTATACATCCTAATTCTTTTGGTCTGATGTGTCTGTTTTTAATATATAATATCATACTGAGTCATAGCAATGTATATTTTAAGGGGGTAGAATGGCCCCTTTTACATGTTGCTGTGACATTTAGGCTTTTCTTCAGTGGCAATGTGGGGGGGAATAGTAGTGTGAGCCAGTGCTGATGCCTATAGGTTGCAGTACGTCAGCAGTGTACTGTATGTGAATGGAGGGGACAGGCATCGTTGAGGAGGTCACTGCCCGCCTGCTTCATTTGGAACCCAGGAGCTGAAGAAGAAATGAAGGACTAAACCCCCTGCTCATGATGGCGGTCCAGTCAGTACACTCATCTTATAAAGCTTTTGACACATCGTAGAGAGTCATACAGACAGAGTGATCAAACCCCTGCCCATTGATAGGTAGAACTGGCAGAAGCACTCAGCTGAGCAACTCTCTCCCCAGTTTGCTGCTCTCCCTATTTCTGTGCTGGAAATGGGCTCCATTGCCTCACTATAGAACCCAGCTGTGAGATGGGGAAAGAGGTTCTTCTCCCCGTTTGTCATAGTAATAAACAGGGATCTGAAAATCCATGCCTGACCAATCAAAACCTTTAACATGTCAAACGTTCTGTTAAATGACAACAACAAATAAAAAATAAATTAATTAAATATTAATTTGCAGTAATATACAATGAGAACTGTTGAGTTTTATTGAATGAAGTTCCTCAATAGGAAAGCCCTTGTTTACGATAGCTCTGTACTCTGGCTTTCAAGAGGGTTAATGGAAAAGGCTTTCTAAAACAGAGGAAACCTGATGATCTCCTCATCTTCCCCTTTATTTTATGCAACCACATTATGCTATAGGAAACTCTTAAAGTGAATGTACCATCAGGTACATTCGCTTTAAGTGTTGCACCCCCTCCATTAGAATCAATGGTGGCGGGTCACAGAGGGGCGCCTCCCACTGGGGGCGGGCCGCCATGCCTCCAGTGCTTCAGCCCAGGCCAGTGTCCGGTAATAGACCAGCGCCATGAGCAGGAAAGGGCCATGGTTAAAAGAAGGACCACAGCACCAGCATCCCTGATGCCGGCGCCGTTCTATTCATGTGCAACACTTAAAGTGATTGTATATTCACTTTAAGGCTCACATACACTTTATACATACACTAAAGTCGACTGAACAGTATAAGGTGCATAGTGTACGCTTCATAGGAAATACAATTATTTACTAAATGGACAGGTCAGAATTGGTAACAGGTCCCCTTTAAAACGAGTAATTTGTAGAATAGAAACAATACACATCAAGATTTTGTTTTTTAATCATTTTACATCATAGAATTCCACTTTACAAATGAGCTGGGGAAGTTGCAATGCATAATGAAATGGATGCCAAATTTACGACTGCCTATGAAAAATGTCTAACATCCTTCCCTGGTCGCTATAATTACGAGGCAATCACATCCCTTGGCTTCTAAGCACCACTATTCAAGTTATATATTAAAGAAAATTTGTATTCCTTTTAATTATGTTGCGTTTTGTGAAATTTGCTTAAATAATTTTATCTCATTGCGGTTTGAAAACTTTAAAGGAGAATAAAAAATATACAAAAATTACACAAAAATATAAACAGAAACCCAGCAATGTATTGTGAGTTATACTGTATATAAAGAATCCTAGCTCATTGTCCATTCCGATCCTCGTCTTCATCACGTAGAGGGCTGTTTGCTTTCCCCCTGTTGCTCAGTATTGGTAACAATGACAATGATGCACATGATAACCTTCATGGATCATTTTAATAATCTGTATGGCATAAAATTACTGAAAGTAAAATAAAAAGATACAATTTGAAAATTGCGCTATAAAATATATCCATGTAGCCGTAGTAAATATTGTAATATGTAGTCAGAAAATGACCTAATGTTTAAAGTGTACCTGTCACTTTAAACAATTTTTGACATGTCGCAGAAACTTCAAAAGTTTTTATTGGTCAGGGCGTGTTAATACCCTAAACGATCACTAGAACCAGTGGGAAGTAAAGCCTGAAGCTTAGCGCTTTTCTTCCTGCTTTCTGTGCCCACAACAAAGACTGTCCCATAGACTTACTTTTGAAGTTTGTTCATTTATATGGGACAGAGCTGAGAAAAGAATGCACTTAGCATGTACTTCTGCTTGCTCATTCTAGCAATTGGTTGGAGCATGAACAACCAGTCCCTGATCGATTAAAATGTTTGACATGTCTCTACAACATATTTTTAAAGAATTTTCCATGATTTTTTTTCTCAAATTTTCATTGTACTATATTTTCACAAACCTTCAAATCTTCCTGTTTTTATTCTGGCCACAAAGCCTAATAATAAGCTGATGCTTCCTGTCCTGCAGAGAAATTGGTTCTGCTCTCTCCTCCCTATGATTAGAGATGATCGAATCGAAGGTGGAGACAGCCCGAGGCTGTATCCCTGTTTTCCAGGTGGTACTCGGGCTGTCTCCACCTTCCCCACGGAACGGGAAGGCATCGGGAATCAAATGACGAAGGTTCGAGAAGGTTAGAGTTTGATCGAACCTGACAATTGCCGATGTTTGATCATCTCTACCTATGATCAGCAGGATTGCAGGATTACCTTAAACGAATGTACCACTGCAGAATGTACTCCAGAGTGTAGATCCTGGCGGCACGGTCCATTTTTCTAGAGGCAGGCCCAGTGCACCAATATCAGTGAACTGGGGTGTTGATCCTCCAGTGCACTAAGCAGAATAAGGCAGTAGTTCAAAAAATGGAGCACGCCACAGGATCTATGTGCCGGCACCGACCAGGTGATATATAATTTTTTTTTCCATAGGCGAAATAAGACAGAGCCTGCCTGGATAATCATCTTATTGAACTCAATATGTCCTTGGGGCTAAAAAATTGCTATTAGAAAATAGGGACAGATTAAGAAAAACATACATCAGTCTCATGTACCATCAGGTACATTGCTGCTTTTTTTTATTTTTTACTTTAATTGATCGGTACCAACACGGGGATGCAGGTGGGGCAATCTTTTTTTTTTTTAAACACTGCTCCGTTCCTTCGCTGAACGCCAGTCTTTTCCCTTGCACTGGTCCAGCCCGAAGCACTGGGGGCAGGCCCAGCGCCCCCCAGTATTGCAATATCAATGGATTACAGAGGGGAAGGGGTTTCCTTACACTTGGGGGTGACAGGCCTTCCCCCAGTGCTGTGGGCCAGGCCGGTGCTCGGGAAAAGACTGGTGCTGAGAGTAGGAACCCGGGGGCTTTTAAAAGAAAAAAAAAAATCTGCACCACTGGGAATCCCGCGCCGAACGATTAAAGGACAACTCCCACAAAAAAAATTTCTGCTTATTTAACACACATTACAAAGTTATATAACCTTGCAATGTGGTTAAATACCCGGTCTGGCCCCCTTCCCCCACTTTCAAACCCCCAACCCCCCCTCCCCCCGGAAGTTAAAGAAATTATACATTACCTATTACGGTCGTCACCGTCCTCTTCTCCCGGGTGCCATCTTGAGACGATGATGTCAGAGCCGGGGGGCAGTCCGTGTCTTCTTCCTCTGTGTCTGTGGGGTTTTTTTTTGGTGGGGGGGGGGGGTCCTGCGGGAGTTGTCCTTTAAGGAAACCTGATGGTACATTCCCTTTAAGTCCCATTGTTTACTACAGAGGCATCTTGGCCACATCTACAGTCCTTTTAGGGCTAGATGACTATAACAGTGGCACGCAACCTCAGTCCCATGGGTGTTATCTTTCATGATTATATGACTCCATTCAGTCCTATGAGCCATGAGCCTACAAGACACTGGCTGCCCCTAAAGATGTAACTAAAGTCTAGAGCTAGCCTTAGAGTCTGCCTCTCCCGGTTTCCTCAAATATGTGCAATGCCCCTGAGAACGGTATCCGTTTAGATATCCAAGAAAGAACATTCAGTGAATCAATGACGCTAGTCAGCCCGTGTGAAGAATAGTGTTCATTTTCAGTTATAAACAATTGAATAAGTTTACCCTCAAGGAGATTACTAATGAATTCTTATGGAAACTCGGAATAGGATCTTGGTAGTCTAAGCCAATGAAGGGGGGGGGGGGGGGGGGGGGGGGGGCGTGTAATTGTGACTTTTAGTGGAACATGTTGCTGAACGTTCTGCCGGCAGAGAGCCAGCTCTGATGAGCTAATTGATAATTGCTCCTTCTATCCTAAGGTTTCAGGGTGAATTCAGAAGGAAGATCTCATCAAAACACATTATTGGGAGTCCCAGCAGGCCTGCCTAGTGCAATTTACAGATTAAAACCTGCCCACTTGTCAGACCTAACATGACTCCCTGACAGGAAACGTAACATTTCACAACACGCTTAATGACCACCCCCAAATATATTACGTACTGTGCAAATCTGCAAATAAAGGCAGAACATCCCTAGGACATCATCGAAATATGTCATATACCATTGTGATCTTACAGCTCTGGTAGTCACTGTTACTTAAAGGCACGTTACCGTATGTGGTGGCGTAATCATATCCATTAGTTACCGTGGCAACCCAGTCAAAGGTGAAGCCATTTGTTTGAAAGGCACCGGTGAAAATTATGGAACGACACCAACTTAACGTCAATCATTTTAATGAAAACATTTTGTATTTGACTCTATTGAAGATGAAGTTCAGCAAACAAAGTAGATACAATTACATACAATTACATTTGACTGTCCTTACAAAGGTCATACAAGAAACATGCTTATTGCCGAGCGCTTGTTAGCATGAGCTCAGTTCTCATCATTAGTCATGTGGTTTTCTTCTGGCAGGAGATACCTATTACAAATGACTACATGATAGATTTAAAGGGTGGATGACACAAGTCACAATGCACTCCATGGTGCAATGCGTAGATGTCATTTAAGGTGAAGTTTACTCGATGTAAGAAATCAACTTAAGATGTGAAATCAATTATCCCTTGTATTTGATCAGCAATGCATCCCCTTGCACACAGATATACACCAGGCAGGACTGTTTTATAAGATACATCATTAAAATAGAATTATTGTCAATGTATCTGTTCTTTTGGCAAGCCATGCTCACATTGAATAAGGTCATATCACTTATGGCATGTAAAGCCGGGCTTATTTCTCTATTATTCTACTGGATGAAACTAACTTAGTTGCAGCTGTTGCACCATTTCCATTTCCATATGCCTATAAAAACCCATTTACATGTTTGACAGATCCTCACTATTATTTGTTTGAAAAATCGCCATGTTGGACGCTGAATAACAAAACTAATAATTAAAGGGGTTGGCCACTTTATAGTAAAATTGTTCAGTATCCAGTATTAGTAAGTGTACTCACTGCCCTTACTAACAGCGTCTCCCTGTGTACCTCATACAGCTAAATTCAGACTCCCCTCCTCTAGTCTGTGTGTCCTGCCCTGTGGTGATTCTGTCCATAAGATGGCTGACGTAAAGTAGCATGTGACCATGCCCCTCCCCCTGTGTCCTCCATAGGCATACACAGGCTCAGAGGTGGACACAGGTGGCGTGGCATGGTCACATGCTTCTCCATGTCGGCCATCTTATGGACAGACTCACCACAGAGCAAGACAGCACAGTCTGGAGTCTGATTTTAGCTCTATGAGGTACACAGGGAGCCTCTGTCAGTAAGGGCTGAAAGAACAGTTACTAATACAGTACACTGAACAATTTTACTATAAAGTGGCCAACCACTTTATTATTATTTATTTATTATTATTTATTATAATAATTATTTATTATTGCTACCAAAGCCATGCAACATGTTCCACATTCAGATGCTTCTTTCTATTAAGTTGTATATCTATTTGACATAAAAAAACATTTAAGGTAGATAGCAAAGTGCTAGAGCAAAATGTTAGTGAGCTGCTATTTTATACAGATGTTATTACCAGTAAAATAAATCAGGTATTCTGGCAATTTGCAACACACAATTATTTGCACCCCAAAAACATCAGGCATACTGTACTGTATGTCGTCATTTGTGAATTGGCATAAAAATTTGTAATAGAATGCTACAGAGCATGACACTTTTTTATTTACAGAACCATTGGTTTCTAATGGATCGTTCGTCAAAGCTAAAAGTGTCTGAAAAGTTTCGGGATCCATTTTTATTCTCACGATAGACAAACTGAGACTGTCTCCTTGTTCTGTCATGTCGAAAAACATTATCCTGATGGATCCCATCTTTTGTACAATGCAAGTCTATGGAAACAAGATGCTGCAGGATAAGCATTCTGTTGAGCCATCCTGTTTGGCGCCCATTTTTTTCTATTAAAACTTGTATGTGGCTTCAATATAAAGGGCAAAATTTTAAAAAAGGATCCATTTAAAAGACATATAAATATGTCTCTCAAAAGGGATTGTCTGACATTAGCAAATTTTTCCTATATAGCTGCAGTCTTATAGAAAAAAATTAACATCCTATGCTTACCTGTCCATGCTTCCCCGGTGTCCTGGTGGTGATGTCTCCGGTGTCTCCAGTTGAGTACAGACATTTTTATTTGCAAGACTGACTCGTCTCAGGATTGACAGTCCGCTCAGTCAATCACTGACTGACACATAGGAAAGTGCTGTGGCCTATGATTGGATGAGAGGGCTGCCACTCCCGAGATGAGGCGTCTGCAGTCAGTGGGGGACACTGGGGGAGTGCAGACAGCTAAGCATAGGACATTTATTATTTTCTATATGACTGCAGCTATATAGGAAATATTTGCTAGCGTCGGATAACGGCTTTAAGCTTCCTATAAAATAAAAATAGCTTTTTTAGAAAAAAAAAAAAAAACAACAACAGGATGCAAAAATGTAATGTGAACCTGGCCTGATTCCTTATGTAATCTGTGAAGGAACGCTCCATACGCAGAAAGACATATACTGGTGACACACAGCAGGGGAGAAGGCCAAAGTGTGGATTAGGCTACGATAATTTAAATAAAACAAGATAGAATATTAAATGAGGATGATGCTTAAACTTATATTTAGTATATTTTAAAATGTTTCATTTGAAGATGAAAACTTTTTGAAATTATGTAAATATTCAATAAAATCTTAAAATAAACGCTTTGTATTATTAACCATTTAGAGTGCAAAAAGATTAATTAAGAAAGTTGTGTCACATTTGGCAAGGAGCATGGAATGCTTCCGCAGACTGAGCCAAGGTGGCTGCTACATTCCAACAAGAGGAAATCCAAGATGGTCAACAGCTCCTAAGAGACTGATTCAAGATGTCAGCCACAATGCCAGAGAGACTGATTCAAGATAGCATTAGCGGTAAGTAAGCTTATGCATCTAATATGAAGCTTTCTAATGCGCTCGCAGACTGTCAGCAGCTCTGTGCCTGTGTTTAATTTCTTCTTCCAATACAATGAGGAGTGACAGTCGGAACATTTAGATAAATACTTCAGGACTCTGCATTATATCCATTAGCGAACGTGCACAGCACAATCCTATCCGCCCAGTTAGACGAGGCAAAAAAAAAAAAAAAAACACACTTTTTGCTCTCTTTTATCCCAAGAGAAATCATTAAACATAAAACTAAAAGAGTACTTAACCTATGAATGTCATACCGCAGCAATGATTCTGTATTACCTTAAAACTGACCTTTCATCAGGTCCATTACTACACTTTACTTGCTTTTTACACATTGCAACTTTCACTGAAGAAACAGATCCTTTAACCGCAGTCAATGTTTTACTTGCTGAACTGAGAAGATCAGTTAAGGAAATCTACCTTTTCTTTATCCTTAAAGGGGTACTCCTATCTGAGCTTGTTATTCCCTATTCAAAGGGTAGGGCATAACAAGTTGATCACTGGGGGTCTGACTGCCTGGACCCCCACCAGTCCCAAAAAAGTGGGTACGATTGTTCCTCAATGGATCACTGACCAAGCCTGCACAGCCATTGTAGGTGGGGCTTCATTTGTTCTGTATGACTTAATTGCTGAAAAGAGTTAGATGGCCCCTGGCACTGGCACTGGCTGCAATGGCCATGCAGGCATACCGAGCATTCAGGAAATTGCAGGGCAATTGCATCCTTGTTTTTGGGATAGGTGGGGTCAAGGCAGTTGGACCCCATTGATTTACACGGTTACTGCCAAACCCCAAGAAGGCTATGTGCACATTCTGTTTTTCAAAGGCCCTTGTTTAGAGTATCAAATAACAGCTGTGGTTTGGCATCGCAATGACGGCCGCTGAAACATTATTCACGTTCAAATTCAAAGGTGGCCTTTTTGGGTGTGTCTTTAATTAAAAATTTCATTGACCTTCATACAAAGGAGGGTGAAAAGAACAGTAAATTCAATGTACTTGAACAATGTCTGTGAACAACTTAAAATAATGGCCGCTGTTCTCCCAACAATGGGCGGTAATGGCAAATGGCAGGGCATATGCTCTGCTACAGTTCTGGTAATTCTCTATAGGGATTACAAGTATAGTAGAGAGGGAATGGAGCGGTGGCCAAGTGCCACTCTTATGATGGATGGGGGTCCCAGCAGTCATACGTCTGATCAGATGTCCAACTATTGGGAACTGATTGATCAAATACTTATTCCCTTGCCTGTGAATAGAGGATATGTTGTTCATCTTAATTTAAGAGTCTAGTTTTGAAGCTGAATTAATTTAAAGTTTTTAATATCTTTAGATATCTGGTCTGGGGTAACAATTAATTTAGGAGTCTGATATAGTGTCTGATTTATTTTAAGTGTCTGGTGTTAGGTCTGGATTAAATTAGGAACCTGTTCCAGGGACAAAATTCATCTAGTCTGCCCTTAGGTCCTAATTTATTTGTGTTGCTATAGAGGCCAGGGACAGCTGGATTATTCAGGGGACAAAGATATTTAGTTATTAATTTCAATTAAAGTATCCATGTTTTTCAAGCCTGAATGGAAAAAATATGAGCCTCTGACGTTAGCTATGTGTCATTGGATTTATAGAGCCTCCCATTCCTATTAACTTGTCTGTTTTAGTAACAACTAGATAACAATTCTTAAAAAAAAAACTTTCTTAGAAATTTCTGCTGTGGAATTCCTGTTACTTCTCCTTAAAGGGGTTGTCCAGTGTAAACAGCCAGGACTGTGGGGAACATAACGAAATTGTCTACTTATTCGTGCTGCACTGCCACAGCTGGCAGCTCCTGGACCACCCCCTGTGCTACCCACAGTCCTGGTAGCATCATAGACTAGCAGTTTATGCCTAACAACCCCTTTAAATTCTTAAATAAGACCTGGCCTACAACTGCAACTGTAATGATAGAGCTTATTTTGACCTGTTCACCATCATAGCTTTGTTTTACTACCTCATTGCGTACCAATAGGAAATTTAATCACAGAGCAGATGAGTCTTTACCTGTAAATCCTACCATCTGGGCTATTTTATGATGGTTATATGTGAGGAAATTGCATGCTATTTCAGCGGACACTGTAATATGTCACTTTAAGTGAAAACAAAAGATTATATAGCTGGGAATTTAGTAAATAGTAATAAGTTTCTATATGAACTTATATATGCACATATAGACTTATAAAGGTTAACCAGCCTTTTTCAAATGTATGGTCTATTAATGACCTAATTAATATTCAACAGGTGGGGGGTTGACTCATGGCACCCCCACCAATCAGACGTTTGAAGGGCTTGCGGCACCTGAGTAAGCGCTACAGTCTCTTTAATGTTAAAATTGATTTTAGGCCGCTTCTTTCTTGCAAATGCTAATCTGTTCTTGGCCGCTCAGCAAGATCCTACTTTACATGATCATTTAGGGTAATATTGTAGATTACTATTAAATTATCATTAATGTCTCAGAGAACTTTATTAAAAAAAATATGAACACTATTGGAAATCAAATTTAATTCTTACACTGTACTTATCATGGTGTAGAAAACTGTGTTTAGATTCTCTTCTACAGCCTCTAGTTTGCTGTGACCTCTCTGCTTTTTCTCTACACTTGTAAACAGCCCATGTGATTCTATCGCAAACTGCTTTTTGTGAACTCTCCTCTCTCTCTACAGCCTGTGTGTGTGCAGCTCTCCAAGGATTCATCCCCCTCCACTCTGTGATATCATATGTAACTCACTCCCTGCTGTTATCCCTAAGCACTCTATTACAAGACCTGAACTGTAGTGTAAACAAACACCGATCAGCATTGGCTTAGAGAGCCCATTACATAATGGCAGATTTAGCAGATAACTGTATTAGGGTATTTTCACAGAAAGTAGAAAGCCTTTGGTTAGCAGCTAAATGGAAGGAAATTTTTAATAAAGACTTTTTCTTAATTTTAAATTCAGGGAACAAATCGACCACAAACACTTCAATGCAAGGGTGTCCATAACCTTTGAATAAGTACTGTAAGGAAAAAAAAATCATATGTCAAAGAGACACAAATCTTTCTCTTTCATAGCAAAAGTCTTTTTTTGACTCTGTACTCTGTAAGCCTAGTCAGTCCTGGTGCAGGCTTGTATGTAAGGCTCCTATTTTAGTAAGTAAGCAGTTCCATCTGATATGACTGGGAAGTAGTAGCGACTACTGTGTGTACGGTTGCAATACTGAAAGCATGATTCAGGCTGGGAGCTGTCCAATGTACAGTGCTGAAAATTGTATTATGTTTTCATAGGGTATAATGTGCCTGGCATAAGCCGGGGGGAATGTACTACTGGCATATGTTTGATGGGTTTATCTTTTTTTTCCTGTATTATAAAACAAAGTCAACTACACTTTTAAATGCAAGGGAAAGAATGTATATCACACATTGTATATGCAAAACCTAACAAAAGGAAGCAAATACTGTACCTTAATTCTAACTATTCTAAGAAATATAACTACCCAAAATAGATATAATCTTTAGCTATTTATGTTATTATTAAAATCTTCTCATGGCTAAAGACAGCTAGTTCACTAGTATTATCATTGGTGTAATTGCCTGATATATTAGGCAACATATTCAACACATTAGACTATAGCAGAAAGAATAAAGAGAACACAGAAGACACATCACATGATGGTAAATAGGGCAGCTTGTGATCAGTTGTTCACCTACATAGATACAGTCATTATTTTATGCCGCTGAAACACAAGATGGACTATTTTAAACAGCAATTAAAAGGTTAATGAGATAAGACTTTGCATTAATTCCTTTGTAGGATCTTGTGTTGAACGCATCATAAAATGTCACTTGGGAAGTGTTGTGATTCTTGCCCTAGAGCAGAGCAAGGCACTCAATTGAATATGACAAGGTACAGGTCATTCTCCGTCCTAAGCCTTCATGGCATGCTTCCTTCCCGCTAGCCTTCTTAATAATGCTTCAAGCGCTTCCTTAGCTGCCTTTTCACTAAGACACTTGGTATAAGGTATGAAAAGGTCACAGAATATGTGACAAGTCAGAGCCACAGACCAGCAGTCCGCACTATTTAGAAAAAAAATGCTGCAGCATTTACCCATGAAGACATCATATTGGCAATCACAACTATTAGTAATTTTTTTGCATTAGTAAGTATATATTTACGTAGCACATACATATTATACTAGATTACAGCAATGAAAACGAGTCAGCTCTTCAGTAAAAGTATTCTTTGGCAGTCTCATAGACAGTAAATGAAGAAGCAGCATGCAAGTGTTACCAGTGCTCTGTTGCAATAGAAGGCTCAGGACTCCCATTCTCAAGACTGCAAGGGGTATTAAACACTTATCGTCTATTCTATGGAAAAGGAAATAAGTGTTGTTGCTGGAACAGTCAATTTAATTCTTGGCAAACCTCAACTTTCTATTCCAAACCATGTTGTGATGACTAGCGTATAGATCTGTAGTGGTAGCCTTGGATCAGAAGAGAGTGTAATCGGGTGGAAAGTCAGAAGACGTATAATCAGAGGGGTTTATTAACAGTCCCATGGAAGGAAAGCGTTTTGGGGTTCTAGACCCCCCTCTCTCAAGTTACAGAGAACTGTGGTACTCCCATCAAAGGAATTTTTCTGGGAGACCATCATGAATACAGGTCAAGAGCACATGCATTTTTCTATTTCAATATAAACTTTAACATGGAGTGTTATATCCGCTGCGCTTTACATCAAAGCTCAGAATTTATGTCCTAGCTCTGGTAAAATGAAACCTGAGCTGTGATTGGTTGCTATGGGCAGTTTTTGTTTCACAGTTTTTGTTTTGTACCCACAAGACGTACCATTAATTAATAAGTGACTGGTTATTTGTGGATCAAACCATAAGTAATACTGTAGAACACGGTAGCAAGTTATTGCCTTTAAAGTTAGCCTAAATGAGGGTTGTACCTTTGGGGAAAATTATTTGCCGATTCTCTGTTCTGCTAATTCCTTTTCAATGTCCTCTTTACACATGACTGAAAAGTTAGCCAACCCCACTGATTGAGAAAGTATATGGCCACCGTAACTGCTTATGGTGCATTTCTTGGTAAAGTCATATGCAATGAACTGTGAAAACCCATCTCCAATCAAATTCTGAGAGCAGTACTCATATCAGCAGTCTCCCCATATAAACCCAGCCTTAAAGGGGTAGTCCACTCATTTTAAACTTTAAATATGTTGTTCCCCTGGAGGGGAACATAACAAACAGGCAGCAACACATTAAAGTTTTAAATATGTGGAATACCCATTCAGTGAATATATCAACTAGACTTTTTTTTAATCAATAAGAGCCAGATACTGAAAAATGTTCTTGTTTATTTCAATTTGGTATGTTATTTTGGGGGCAGCCTTCTTGGGCTGCTTTAATGCTTTATAGCAAGACCCATGGATATAGACACAATGGTTTGGAGTGTAACAAATTAATTCAAATGGATGTTGGAGGGGGGGTGTTTTCTAGGCATGCTCTGTAACCTGTGCAGATATCATTTTTCATAAAGAGTAATGTTGAGCTCAGAGCTTAAGCAATTGTAAGAATCCTGTATTATCTATAAACGGTTGTCATTGTACTTTTGTCTGTGATGTTAAGGAGGACACAGTGTTTTGGCTGCGGGAAGGAGTGAGTGACAGAGATAGAAGCAATTATTCTTTGCCCTGTTAACTTTCAACAGTATATGATCCAATCATCGCTGGTCCTGACCAAAACATTACAGTCCCTGGCTGGTGGCCTAGGCCCCCTGATGTACCAAAGCCCTGTAGAAGCTGCTAGGATGGAAATCCCTGCCTATAAAATGTGTCATTTCCTATTTTATAAGCCACTATAAAATGAATTTTCTTCACATGCAACAGCAACAACCTCCACATATCACTATGAAAAACTCAGCACATTCAAAGTGAGCTGGCACGTATTACATTCAATCTAATCATCATACATCTCCTATACACTTATATGACATTCATTTTAATATCATGCATGTTTTGTATGGCTATAGAAAGAATATAAATAGTTGCCAGTGTCACCTCTATTCTCCATCAGTGATAAATAGACTATGCTTTATGGAATACAGGTGGCCTTTCAACTGCACGTTCATGGAGAATCATAAATTATACCCAGAGAGGAGCTGATCATTGTGATCATACAGGATAGGCGGCAAATACAATCTATATAACAGCCTATTCTTATTTACTATACTGTATGGCATCAAACACTTGGGGGAGATGCATATAAACTGTGTAATTCTCAGCCTGGATAGTATATTTGCTCAGTATGTTCAGCCAAAACCAGTAGTGGGTCCATAAGACAAAAAAGGTGACTATCTTTACAATATAGTATATTTCTGTGTCAGTTCCATCCCTGGTTTTGGCTAAAAATAAACTTCAATCTGAGTTTAAAAACAGACTAAAATAGTACACATGAATCCTACCTTAGGCTATGTTCAAACTACGTGAAGAGACCGGCCGTTCCGTGACCCGGCCGGGTCACAGAACGGCCGGTCTCTGCATGGATCATCCCGGCTAGTACCGTAGTACCGGCCGGATGATCTTTCGGCCGCAGGGTTCTGATGCGGGTGCAACAGCGCGCGCCCGCATCAGAACCTCCAACAGCATACAATGAATCAAGCGGCCGGAGCCACTCGCTTCATTGTGTGAACTAACAGGTCTTTCTGGAGCCACAATTCACTGAATTGCGGCCGCAGAAAACTGACATGTCAGTTATTTGGGGCCCCGTATAGGATCCCGGCCGGAGCATATACAATGTGTATACGCTCCGGCCGGGATCCCATAGGCTATGTTACACACCGCACAAGGTACGGCCATTGTTGCCGATGGCAACAACGGTCGTCCTTTTACGTAGTGTGAACAAAGCCTTAGATAGTATATAGTAGTACTAGTCTATGAACAGGACAGATTTCATGGTGCTTCAAGTGCTTCATGGTATTCAGAAATCTGGTGCATCTTTGGACTCTGTAAAAGTTTGCACTATTAGTTTTAGGCCCCAAAAAAACAATTAATCTCCCATACACACACCTTCCTTTCCAGTAAACCACGCCCACTTGTCTAACAAGGTGCAAAAGTGTCTAAAAACATGTACAAATACATGTAAAAGAAAGTCATTGCACCAGATTATTTTTGGTACAAGCAGCTTTATATCTCTCCCCTTACCGAGCAGGGTAGTATGTTGTAATATTTGGCATACACAACACTATACGTACCATACAAGGAGTCCTGCAGCTGACATGGGGCCTGTTGAGCCCTTTCTCTAATTAATTCTATCTCCCTTCCCCAAGATGTTTGGGGGCCTCAATAATGCTCCACTGGAACATTACACAAGTGGACTGAAGTTGGAGCACCCCACAGACACAGCATTACTGGGGGTGTGGAGTACAACATCAGACCAAGGCGCCTGGGTGACACTGTCCAAAAATGAAAAAAGTATTTTTTTTATACAAAAAGAAGATATGTACAAATTTTTATAAAGGAAGATAGGGAATGTGCAGCATGTCATTTTGGTCATGGTGTGGAGAACCGCTAGTATACAAAAAGGGGGTGTCTCTTTAGGTAAGTCAGGAGAGCTAAAAGGTTTTCTTTACCCCCTTTCTATTCTTTACAGTCCAGCAGGGAGGTACTTAGTGTCAGTAGGGTAAAACAGAGAATGGTTATTGCATGGTTATTTCTAAGGTCCTCTACTTGTATCAGTGTCTTACGGCCCTTTCCTTATTTCTTCTCCTTAACCCTGATGAAACATTTGGATTCACAAACATAAATCACATACATACAGCGCCACTGTGAAAGGCGAGATCCTTGTGTTTTACTATTGATCTATTGTGTTTCTAACTAAAGCAAAGTGTTCCCTTCCATTATTCATCCTTATCTTACTGTTTTACTGTTTAGTTCAGCAAACCTAATTTGTTCCAACCATTGGCTGTGCTGCTTCACCACATGGAGGGCCCACGGGGGCTGTGAGAGCTTTAATCTAATCATATGGCTGCTGCATTACCTGTTTAAAATAGAGCTCTATAGATCCTACAGATGTGGCTAAGTGTATTGGAGCTTGGAGCTATTATTACCAGATTTACCACAGGTCAATATACACATTATGATATTTGTTACACTATGGCATACACACCTACCTGCAATGCACTTTTGTAGATGTAAAGCACATTGAGGCATTGTTCACTGTACAACGACATATGACACTAACCCTTAAAACGCTCTATGCAATTCTAAATGTTGGAATACTGATTGAGTTAAAAAAAAATAGCCTTCTAAACCTTGTAAAGCTATAGACATGTTCTTTTTGGCCAATATTAACCCTTTGAGGACCAAGCCCAAAATGACCCAGTGGACCAGACCATTTTTCATTTCTGCGCTTTCGTTTTTTTCTTCTTCCCCTTCTAAGAGCTCTAGCACTTTCATTTTTCTATCTACAGAGCCATGTAAGGTCCTGTTTTTCTGGGAATAGGTGTACTATGTAATGGCGTCTTTTATTCTACCATAACATGTATGACGGAATCCCAAAATGTTATTTATGAAAATATAAACTGGTGAAAGTGGGGAAAAAAAGAACTTTTGGGGGGTTCATGTGTCTACATAATGCACTATACGGTAAAAGTGACATGATACCATTATTCTATAGGTCAGTCCGAACACAACCATATGCAGGTTTACACAGATTTTTTTATTTTTATTTTTTTTATTGAAATCCTTTTTTTCTTAGTTATTTATAAAATGGGCCTATTGTGATGCTCATAACGTTTTTAGTTTTTCACCTACGGGGCTATATGGGGTGTCATTTTTTGCGCCATTATCTATTATTAATACCATATTTGTGTAGATCGGACGTTTTTATCACTTTTTATTAAAAAACTGTAACAAAAAAGCTTTTTTCCCCTCTTTTCGTTTATGCCGTACGGAATGACAATGGTTATATTTTAATAGATAGGACATAATATACATGTTTATTTCGGACAGTATATAATATGTTTGTTTATTTAATTATTTTTATACGTTTTATTAATAAAATGGGAAAGGGGGGTGATTTTAACTTTTATTGGGGGAGGGGCTTTGGGGTATTTTAAAAAACATTTTTACTTTTGTTTTTTACACTTTTTAAGTCTCCTTGAGGGACTTTTACATACAATGCTTAGATTGCATACACTGTACAATGCTATGCCATAGGCATAGCATTGATCAGTGTTACAGGCGCTCTGCTGATTGAGCCTGCCTGTGGGTTAACATTAGATAAAGAGAGATAAAGATACGTCTTGAACTAGAATCAGCATGTGTCACAGCATCAGGGATGGGACTATAAGTAAGCAGTGTAGCTGGTTACCTAGTGAGTTTATAAATTCTTTTTTAGGGTGTGTTCATACAATGTAGTATTTTTCGAAAGAACGGCCACTTTTTCCATTAAAACAGCGGCCATTTTTTTTTTGCAGCCTGGGTGGCATTACATTAAAATCAATGCAAAGCTGCCAGTTCCATGCACACGCTGCACCGACAATGGCCTTTGTTTGGTGCATCCACGCAAAAAAAATTGCATGTTAATTAGCGGCCGCTATTAATCTTCCATGCACACACGGATGCAGTCTGTTCATTCGTGGTGTGTATGGAAATCAATGCTTAATTGATTCCTATACACACCCCTAATGGGCCGTCTGCAAATAAATGTTCCTGCAGCTGTCAGAACTCTGACGGCTGCAGGAACACACAAACACCAGCTGGTGTTCGCACAGTATAACAACAGCTCTTGCTAAGCAACGGATGTTGTTATACATTGTGTGAACATAGCCTTAAAGAAATGTTCTGTCTTTAAGGAGGACCGGAGATCAGTCCCCCCCCCAAAAAAAAGTTTTTTTTATATCACCTTGCTGCCTCAAGTGTCCCAATTTCTGACAGTGTTGGCTGATTGATTAGTAACTGTAACAGGTGTGGGAACTGTACTGCAAAATGGAATGTGAATGCTAGGCTGAAGAGCAGTGATTAGAAAGCCGAGGTCATGGGCGTGATTATTACATTCCTAAGTACGTCCTCCCAGCCTCATATTCATCCCCCATTTTGCAATAAAGTTCCCATGTGTCAGGGGGATGTAGAAAAAGAAGGTAAAAGACTGTTAGAATCATGGTACCAGAAGCTATAAAATTATATGAAAAACACAATTTTTTTTATGGACCATAGGTCGTCTTTGAAGAGGTACAGCACCTTTTCAAGCCACCACCTGCTCTATGCAGCAATTGTTAATGGTAATGAGAAGTTCTTCCCCTGCCCAACCTTCAGAACTGGAACAGAAATGCGCAGTCCTACGCGGAGTGGTGCAAATTCTACGCATGACCCTATTCTAATTAATACCACTTGTGCACGGAAGCCATTGGGCATGGGACATTTGTTTCGGCAACACCCCAGCATGGACTGTGCCTGTCCACACCCAATGTGAAGATCAAGAAGCATCCTACACTTGGTGCCCAACCTTATGGAAAGGCTATTGAACAGGATGCAGCCATACTACATATTGGACACTGTATGGCACATTGTAAAGGTGAAGATTTCATAGAAGACATTAAATAGAGCAAAACCCAGTCTAAAGCCAGCCCTGCTTACATATCCTCAATTGTTTTTTTCAAGTTATTAGACCCTATTCTAGCCTATATGACTCCCCTGAAGAGCTGGTAACAATTCAGGTCTTTTTGATGATACTAAGGCTTACAAAGCAATTTACTAAAGTATAAGTGAAAATATTCACAATGCAGCTAGAGAAGCTAATTGATAAAATGGATAAGTGGCACAGAGCAGCAATACTGTGCAGCGGAGCAATATGCTAATTCACTGCTGACTGTAATGGACTCACAATCCACTAGTCAACCACTTCCTTAGATTTAAAAATTTATACTAAGTCCATTCAGGGGTGAAATCCTAATAGTGTACAATACATTCTGTACTGAAGTTACTCACAGATACATTATTGCTATTAACCATTTCTCGCTTTGCTGAATCTTTTCAGTAATTCTGGTAGCCAAGATGCTATAGGATACTGATGTGTATCCTCTATGAAAAGAGGAGAATCAAGGTGTCATTATCACGGATCTCAATGGCTGAACACAGTTAAGATTACGTAGAGCGTTGTGCCTATTCAAAACCTTGCTTGGAGAGACTGGTAATCCCACTACTTTAAGATAGTTGAATTAGTTTGGGTTTGCACAAACATGGACACTCAAAATTTGAATCCCGCTTCCTGGAGAAGATGGAAACATATGACTGTAATCATGTTTTCAATCTACTTTAGGCAGCGCGATTCCAATTCCAAACCCATACAAACCCGAACTTACTGCAAGTTTCCCCATCTCTAGTTGTGACTGGAATCCTTAAAATGGCATTGTGCATCCAAACTCATTTCCAAGTTTGGATATATGTATATTCAGGACTTCTATTAGAGACCACCATGACATCAAAGGCATCAACCCATCCTTCTGCAGGGAGGAGGAGAGGAGGTTAATACATTTAGTCTGGTTTTAACTAGGTCAGTATTTGTGACCTGCTGCTTCCTGATAGTTGTTTGACCTGAACATTAATAGACTTTAAATGTAATAGACTGACCTCTTTATTATGAGAATTGACAGTATTGTAACAAATGGCTACAAACTGAATTAGACATTGACTCTATGACCACAAAAAAAGTGTTCAACGTGATGGACCTTTATTTCCAGAAGCTTAAGGAGTTCTACGAGTATAGTGTATATTGTAACTTTATATGTTATATGCAGCCATAAATACTTTCTACTGACATATCCACACATATTATTTTTATAACTACATTCAAATGTAGAGAGGAGTGGTGCTCCATGCTTCTCCCTGCAGAAAGGGTCTATCACTCATCACTTTTGTAAGACATAAAAATTAATCAGCCAAGGTTACTTTTGTTACTGGAATCAAACAAATGGCTCTCCAATGTATACTGTATGTGGGCTCCCACCTCATCCCTGATGATTTCAACACACCCAATCTTAGTAAAGGCCCTATTCCTTTAAGCAATTATCCGTTATGGCCGATAATCAGCCTGTGGAATAGAAGGCAACGATCAGCCGACATCCTTCATGTCGGCTGATCGTTGCGTCCTTTGTCTTTCAAGCATGTTGAAAAACAAACAACTGGGATAGCAGCGATCTGCTGCTGTCGCTCCATGGAACAGGAGCAGCGGCAGCAGACCGCCACTATCCTTTATGGGCTGCCCGGACGATCTAGCGATCACTTGGGCAGTCCCCCTGCAGCTCCCTGTGGCCCCTCCCGCACTCACCCGCTCTCTGTTGCTGCCGCGTGGAATAGCGGTGGCAGTGAGCGGGAAGCGAGGAGCAAATGAGCGCTAATAGCGCGAATACCGTGGAATAGGGGCTTAAGATAAACCACCACCAGAGGTGCCTAGTGGCTTTCTCCCCTCTCCCCATTCAGAGTATACAAACATTTGGGGGATCTGATTATGGACGTGTATGTGTAGATAGCTGTCAGATGACCAAACATTTTGTCATCTATGGTCAGTTTAAGGCTCCTTCTGTTAAAACAAGTTCTTCATGAACTAAAGAGTGTATTAGTAAGAGTAGTAAGAGTGGTTTAGTATTGCAGGAATTCATAAATAGTTCTGGCAAATTTTAAAATCTTGCAGCCTGCAGGGCAGAATTTGATCAGGAGTATGAACCCATGCCCGCGGTGAGTGGTGGGACCAGCCTTGGGACCAAGACAGGCTTCGGGATCTCCGGCGCACACATGTCACGACCCAGCTGATGGACTGCTCGCCCAACCAATCAGTGATTGGGGTGGGACGCTGCTCCAGTTACTAATTGGCTGAGCGGCCAGTCTACCAGCCACGACAGGCATGACATTATGGGGAAAAATGTGTCTCATCCATCTCAGTCACTCACTGATTGAGTGGCCAGTCCATCAGCCGGGTTATGGCGTGTCTGTGACGGAGATCCCAGAGCCCAGTAGGGGTCCTGTGGCAGGTCCCAATGCTCACCACGGGCACGGGGACAGGTAGGTTCGTACTCCTGATCCAATTCCCCCTGCCCCTACCGGCTGCTAGATTTAAAAATTGCAGACTTCTCCTTTAATATAACATATACCCTAGTTCCTATACACTTTAAAGAGGCTCTGCAGGTGATGAGGTGTGTATTATAAAGAATAATGGATACATGCATTCAGCCAACATAAGTTGCAAATATAGGGAAAGCATGGGCAGATAAGGGCAAAAGGATCCTCCCCCCATATGGTAAGGCTAAGGGATACATCATAGTTGGAGGTCCTACTACAGCTTTTTTTACATTGTATTCCAGGAGCATTATGTAATGCTTATAAAGTAACATAATAATTTGTTTCCTCTCCGCTACATGTTGTGACTTAGAGAGTCACTGGCAGGCTTGACCCTGGCTAACAGGCATTTAATCTTTTTGCAAATAATCTACTTAACATTTAGATTGGCTAATGACGGGGATAACTTCCTGGGGCACAGCGGCAGGTCGCGGGTCAGCTTTTTACAAGGCCTCGTGTAATCCAGTATATTATGCAGTTACACATCTGCGGCTGACAATGATTCTGGTTGGAATGAGAAGCAAAGAAGTGGACAAACATTTATTCCCTGGGAAAGAAAAGGTTTAAATTCCTTGATAAGTAACAATTCACATTATGTTGTAAAGCACAAATAATGTCAATGTCTGGAGATGAAGGAGGCCTAGCACATGCAGAAACTGCTCGGTAAAGTGAAAGTTGAGTTAATAGCATGCATCAAAAGCTCATTGTGTTACCAAGGCCTTGTCACAGGAAGCCTGCTGGAAATGCGTAAATTGGCCAATAACCTGTTTGTGACCTCACTGCCTCCTCTTTACATTGCTGTTTGTTCTGTGATCATCACAGAAAATTCTAAGTAGATAATGGTTTAAATATTGTTATCTGTATAGAGGAAGGAATACAAAGCAACTGGCTGACAGTTCATCCTAGTGATGAAGAGACGCAATAAAGCGGGATTATGTAGGATATCAATCCTGTGTGCCGACCGGGCTCTCCATAACCTTCATCATACGCCTCACTTACAGCAGGTTGCACTTAAAGCCTGAATGGTTGAGCAAAAATGATTTCTGCTGTGATGCATCCAATGCCTAATATTTGTGAAGTATCAAATGGATCGGACACCGTCTCACGACATAATGATATCAGTGACTCATGAGTGACGTCTTCATTGGAGTTGTTCCTTTTCTTCTCCAGTTGGTCCAGACCACCATAACTTTTCCTCTACATCTCATCTCTGCAGACCTGTGCTCCTTTCCTTTTTCCCAGTTCTGCTAGATCCCTCATGTGCCATACTGTTTCTCCTGTTGCTAACCTGCATTGCTGACTTGAACCTGTGATGCCTACCTTAACCATCTACCTCTATTAGATTATATGTCTGCCTTATCCCTGGGTACCATTCTGATTCTCCTGTGTATGACGTGGACGCTATGTTCACCTGTCTGACTCACTGGTGCCATGCACCAGTACCATCTGGTGGACTTAGCCAGCCAAGCTTGCTATCTAAAGATCGTCCGGGGAGCCCCTCCAGCAGCTCTCCAGCCCATGTCCCCTAAATCCCCCCCCTCCACGCACACGCTTAGCCGCTCACTGTCGACATGTGAATTGGCGCTGGCAGCAAGAGGATAATGAGGAGCAAGCGCGCGCAGATCTGGCAGGTCAGCACTCGCTTTCTTCTAAGGATCGGCCCATGTTATAGGGCCTCTAGACTCTATGCCGAACCATTTTGGTCAAAAAGCGCATCCACTCCCATTGTCCATTACAGTAATGTATTGGTGTTTGCTTTCTTTCTCCTTATTCCTCCCACCCCTTGGTATTTATCTCTTTATTTTTAAATGTAGACTGTAATAAATTCTAAGACCTCCTGGGCAGATCTCACTGACACAGACATTAAAAAACATCATACCTGTGCATTTCTTCTTTTATCTCATTATGCAGATGATTGAACACCATAGTCATATTTCTTGCTTCCTTATCAGAAAAATATCTGCTTATCAATTCATCCTGTGGTTGTCTCCTATTCTTTCCAGCATCGCTTAATCATGTGATCATGTGTTAGGCTATGTTCACACTACGTAAAATAACGGCCGTTGTTTTCACCGGCCGGACTTTTGCGACCGAACCTACGGCCATAGAATTACGAGCGTACGGGCTAGTCGTGAAACTACGGCCGTTGTTTAATTTGCTTCCTAGCATATTTTTAAGCGGGATGAAACAGGTCATTTACTTTAAATACTGCGCCCAACCCGAGAAACCACTCAGAAATTTTTTTACATCAAAATCAAGTTTAATTCAGCAGATATAAGTTTTAAGTTCGCGGCCGCATTGAAATCCATGGCCATTGTTGCAGCATTACCGGCCGGAAATAATTGACATGTTCATTTTTCACGGGGACGTATATACAACGGTCGTTATATGATACGTAGTGTGCATTTAACAGCCGTAGTTACATTGCATTGCATTTGAGGGAATCTTAAAACAACGGCCGTAGTTTTACGGCGAGGACTACGGCTGTTGTTTTACGTAGTGTAAACACAGCCTTATAGTAGTTGTTCTCTGTAATTTGTATTGTTGTAATTATCTAGTAGGTTCCAAAATCTAAATATGCTCCTTGCCTCTGTAGACCTACTGTATGGTCCTCCTAGGAAAAGTGTCTCACTTGCTTCCAATGTCCAGTGGAAACTAACAATTTATCCCATACATGTCATTACTTTTTCTGTCTTCTTCCACCAGTTCAGGGCTGCCACTTTCTACTGAAGACACAGAAAACTGTGTGTGAGCTGTTCACTCTATTTTCCCCTCCTCCCCCTCCTTTCCAAAATGGCTCATGTAAGCAGGTTTCCTGTCTGGCTGTATCTGCACAGTGTAATGCAGGAGAGTTAATCTAAGGTCAAGTTACTTGTGACCTTACTGTGATTAAGGGCCGTATTACATGACACGACATTTAAAGGAATCAAGGGCTGCATGGACATTGTAAGCGATGTCCGTGCAGCCCTTGCTGTACACAGAAAATAATAACGTTTTTAACTTACCTCTACGCGGTCATCACTGCTGGCACTGCTGAAGCGGTCTTTGACATGACAGGCCGATCAGCCAATAACTGGCCTGAGATGAGACAAAGCTGCAGTCAGTGATTGGCTGAGCAGCCTTTCACTGCACAGACGGCTACTGACGTGCCAGCTGCAGCTGCGGGGAGCAGGGAGAAACTAGAAGGACACTGGGGACACAGTTTTCTGTGTCTTCAGCAGAAAGTAGCAGCTCAGAACTGGGGAAAGGAAACAGGAATATGGAATGGAATGTATGAATGTATGGAATGAATTATTAGTCTCCAAGAGGGGGGATGATTTCAAATGTATTTTACCTGAGTGGAATATCACTTTAAGGTTGTGCCAAACCCTTCTTTGGGTAAGAGACACTGGTAAACACATGCATGCAATTCCAGAAAGGCAAGTTAGTGGTTGAGAAAGCAAGTACACATTCCAACCCTGAACACAGTAAGCACTGAGCATTAGGAAGGAGGTCCGTGATATTGTTCTCAAAATAGATGTGGGTCCTAGAGGTGATATAGGCCATACATGTTTGTGATGTGATACCCCTTTAAATGATACTGGATTATTTCAAAAACTGAAGAAATTTAAGACAACTGAAGGAACAGAAGACAACCATAAGATGAAACGATAAGCAGACATTTTTCTGATGAGGAAACAAATAAATATGACTATAATGTTTAATGATCTGGATAATAAGATATAGAGATATCCTTTCTTAACGTATCTCTAATTTCAGATGTATCATGTGAGATAACCAGCATTTCAAGACAACACGATTTGGTGACAGTCACAAGATGTACATGCAGACTGTGTGAACACCCAGTGAATTTGATGTAAAAGCCTATAGAATGTTCCTATTGAATGTATTGATACTGTCAGAAATTATAGAGTTCTTAAAGAGGACTTGTCCCCCCCCCGTGCCGGGGTGACAGGCTCCCGACCCCCAGCTAGATCCCCTTATACTGACCTCATCTCGCCGAGTCCCGCTCCCGGAGCCGGAGCCGGGACGGAGGTATCCTGGTCAGAAGCCGGAGCACGCGCTGTGGATATGGGCCTGGCATCCATAGAGAATTAATGGAGCCGGACTCATCTCTGCAGCGCGCGCACGGCTCCATTTATTCTCTATGGACGCCAGACCTATCTCTACAGCACGCGCGCCGGCTTCTGGACAGGATATGTCTGTCCCAGGACCGGCTCCGGGAGCGGGACTGGGCGAGATGAGGTCAGTATAAGGGGATCTAGCTGGGGGTTGGGAGCCTGTCACCCCGGCACGGGGGTGACAGGTCTCCTTTAAAGAGGTAGTGCTAGAGATGAGTGCAACTCGATCGTTAACATTTGAACACCGGCGGTTGAAGAAGTTGGATGCAGCCCCAGAACTGCCTGGACTGCCTACAACCGTATTTATCCAAGTTTTCTAGGACTCCCTAGGGCTGCGTCCAACTTCTTCAGCTGCCCTGACTCGAGTAATACTGAATGCAAATAACCAAATCCATTTCTTTTAATTTATTCAAATACCATCTTATTCCCTATAATATTACACTTCTAGGGAAACTCCTATCCTCCTGCCCAGTAAAAATAGCAAATAAGCTTGAGGTCTTTTTGGATTTACACACTAATTTACATTGTCAAATACAAGAAAGAAAAAAAAAAAAAAAAAGAATACCTTCGTATAACCAGATGTGACCACTCATCAAAAAATATAAAACCTCTACCTACTTTTTACCCCCAGAACAGCCAAGGACACCATGTCAGGGCATTCCTTTCTACAGTGTTCACCGAATGTAATGATATTGGTCCTAATTCCAAAAAGGTCACAAAGGTCATGGGGTGGACACAATTTAAGTAAATTTGAACAACTGGCTCTGAAAAACCTTCAGAAAAATAAAGGTATGGTAATAAGACCCGGTGTTACTGTGATTAATATAGTCCCTAAAGGGACTACATTAAAGAAACACTAAACATCCTCTTAAGTGAAAAATACTATGGAAAAACTTTACAACCCTTTTGAAACAACTAATAACTTCTTCGTAGATCTCATTACAGAGGTTTTTCTTCTTTACTTCTGTTCTGAAAAAGCGCAAGTCTTCCAATACCTATCAGCTGCTGTGTCCCTGTGGAAGCTGTGCAGTTCATTCCAGTCTGAAGCCCCTATTACATGGGCCCGACCTTCACAGCAAGCTAGTGCTAACCTGTCAGATCAGCGCTCCTTGTTCGGGAGGGCTACCTGGGCAATCGTCATCCCATAGAAGATAGCAGTACTGTGCTGCCACCGCTCCTGTTACACCAAGCAACGGCAGAAGATCTTTGCTATCGTGGTCGTTTGTCTTTCAACATGTTGAAAGACATTGAAATACAAAGATGAGCCAACATTGTGCATGTCGGCTGAACGTTGCCTTTTATTACACAAAGCAATTATCGTCCGTGATGACCGATAATCGGCCAAGTATGGCCAATAATCGATTCATGTAATAGGGCCTTAACACGTGCTCTTTGTTTCTATTCCTGTCCGTGTCAGTTACTATCCAGAGCAAGGACAGAGGTGGCAGTATGCCTGACTGGAAACACTAAACAATCTTCTCCCGGGCATACAACAACTGATAAGTACTAATAACTACTGGATTTTTATTAAAGCGAATGTACCATCATGTACATTGCTGTTTTCTTTTACCTTAATCGATCAGCACCAGGGTGAAACCTCGTCAAAGAGGGGAGGGGGTTTCAGCTCAGCTCAAATGGTCTCAAAAAACAAGGGGCAAACTCTTGAACAACAACTGGAGTACCAATGGCAGAACCCGGCTAATCTCTACCATAAAGCAGGAGACAAAAGATGGACCATTGAAAACAACAAATTGTAGCTTGAGTCAAGCATGTTTTAATGTCCAAAGAGTTTGATCCTAATATCATGCTGCATCTTCAACCAACCACAAGCTGGACATTAGCCCTAGTGGGGGCTGCAGCCCTGTTATTACTCAGTGTTATGCCCACATAAAAACACCATGTGCTCACCCACTTAATACCCCCATAATACCATTTTGTTTGGGAGGTAAGGGCCGTTGCACACTGATTAAAAAAGGTGGAGTCTGCGTGGCGGATTCTGCTCAAAAGTCGGCCTGTCCTATTTCTTCAATAGGATTGGTCTTGCGCCTCTGTTCATGTTCAAGCATGTTCATGCTTTGAGCAGAGAGGAGAGGCGCAAGAGAAATCCTATTGAAGAAATAGGAGAGGCTGAATTTCTAGTGGAATCCATTTTTCCTTGTTTTTTTTTTTTCTATCTGATACATTAAAGACATGAATTATCTTCACAATAAACCAAGTTCCCAGAATAACTGCTTAATACTAGGTATGGTGCACTATTCAATATAGATTTCAGGGTTTGGTAATTGAGAAGGTTTGCAGCATAGGAGACGTCCATATAGTTAACAGCAGAAGACTTCTACATAGTGAAATCGCTTCTGGATCAGCTTTAAAGCCTGCAGTTAATTTTTCTTGACAGGTTTGTCTGGTAACAGGCAGTTTATTACAAGGCAGAATGTGTGGAGGACTTATAAAACACATGCACCTGTCTTTTATGAGGAATCTGCTGCAATCCGATGCCATGGAGACAAGAAAGTTTACATCAGACATAATGGATGTTATAGCGATGCTTATTTGATTGGAATCTAAGTCAGCTGGCAAGGATGCAGAATAAAGAAACTTCCAACTGCTGTCTGTCTCATTGGACCACAATTTATGACGTTAACCCCTTCCCACTGCAGCGATTTTAGTTTGTTTTAATTTTTTTGTCTATTTCAATCATATGTTTTTGATGCTTTTTAATTTGACCCCTATAACTTTTTTTATTTTTATCTATAAAGCTGTCTGCATAGTGATTCATTGGTATAATTTTTATTTACCGATACAAAGTCACCATTGTGATCCAGAGGTGTTGGCGTCCCCGCTATCTGCTTACCATGTCAATGGTTTTAAAGAGATATACAAATAAAAGATGAAGATTTTAACAGGGTGAGTGCACTCCTTTATCTCTAGCGTTATTGCTATGATTTCTATTTAGATGTAAGTTTTGATCTACTTTTATTCAATGCTTTCTGGAATGTTATGTAACTCATTAAAGGGTTACTCCAATATCAGAAAAATGTATTTAAATAAAACCACCACCCCAAGTCATATAACTTACTAATATATTGTTATCACTAATAGTATTGGCTTCAGTGGCTTTTCAGTACTTGACCACTAACAGGAAATGAAAAATAGAAGGACTACAAAATTAGTATTTCCCCCAGCTCCTCTTTCTCTTCTGTAACAACGCATCATGCTCTGATGTCACAGTAGGCTTGGTTGGAACTTGTCTCCCACCCCCCTGAGTCTTTCAAATCTCTGACTATCTCACTATCTCACTATCTCTCTTAGCAGACAAGGAGTAAAATCAGGTTCTACAACTTCACTGTACAATAGTCTACAGTGGAAATAGATATTCTGCAAAAGCTAAGGATGGGAAACTGGCAGAAGTGCAGAAGTGCTAGGGGAGGGCAGTAGGCACAGTGGGAGGACTGTGATGAAGATTTGAGAGTAAGATATGCATTCTGGGAATTTTAGTAGTGAGCAACTGCTCAACTAGGATGTACTACCACAAAATACAGAACTAAGACTTTAACAAATCCAGGCGATGAGCCAAGGCATCCCTTTCTTTACTCAAATGGCGCCCATACATATTAGATAAATGTAAATTGATTGTCAAAGAACTATTGAACCAACAACTAGACAACAGAGGAAAGGAATTCACATAAAGAAATGACTCATTACCATCTACAGTATAACTCATTACCATCTACAGTATAACACATAAACAGTGAATTAGTGAGCATGTACTTGCTGCCATGGTTGCAACACATATGTAAACACAAAAAAATTACAGCAGCACACTGTTCATGTACAGTTATAGTTACATGCAGCACACTGACAGAGCGAGGAGCCATTGGCTTCCTGCCCAGCTAGTAACTCTTGTGGCCGCAGGCAGTATTATGCCTCCAGCCACGAAAAACTGCTGTTGCCTTCTGAGCTTCACTGCTTGAGTGACTCCATAGGAGATAATGTTTACTGGGGGGCCAACTACTAGAGGGACTTCCTATAGGGTGGATGGCTATATGGGAGATACTTCCTACTGGAGGCCTATCTATTATAGTGATAAAAAGGGGCCTAACTAACATGTGGGAGCACAGAGGGACCTAACTACTACATAGGAGCACAGATGGGCCTAACTACTATACGATGCACAGAGGGAGACTAACTACTAAAAGGATGCACAGAGGGGGCCTAACTAATATCTGGGGGCACATGCGGGCTAACTACCATATGAGGCACAGAGAAAGGCCTCATATTACATTTGCTATGGCAAGAAAATGAACATGTTTCTCTAGCAGATTCTGCACTCCTTACTTTAAAAACATGTTATGCATCACAGTCCCTTACATCTGGCCATATGGTGTGATATAAATAAGAGCTATTATTAGAATTAGTATGACTAATGGAGGCTGTTATTCTAGGACAGGACAATATCCTACAATTACCCTATGCTCTGCAGCTTCTAAAGCCTGGCTGGCAGTCTCTGTACCATGACTGGACAGAAAATCTCTGCAGCAAATTAGAAGGAAATAAGTGAACTCTTTGCAGCTTGCTGTTAGATAAATGAGCTCTGCAGAAAGCCCTGATGCAAACCATACAGCTTCTCCTTCACCTCTGCCACTATATCTTATTGAATCTGTCACCTCATCTACATAACTGCTGCATAAAATCACCAGAGAACAAGTACTATACAGAAAAAAAGAGTTTTCAAGCCACAAGTTATAGTAATAAAATTAGTCAAAAAAATCATGCAATAATATCCAGCCCTTCTGTGTCTTCTCTGCAGGGTAGTACAGCACTACATATACACCCAGGTCACCCGGTGTGGCCGGCCAATCACTGCTAAACCATCAGCCAACATGGCTGTGGCATCTGAGTATAGGATAGCAATGTAAAAGTTCCAAAAAATTAACGCTAGTAACTAGTACTACAGAGTTGTGTCAAACATTTTATCAGATCTGAATGATTTGTGGTCGCCAAATAAGCCAATGAGCATTCTAAGCATTTATGCTTTTCTAACAAAGAACTAAAGACCTGCATAAGAGGAATTCTTGGGTGGTGTGTTTCTTTTCCTTTTGTAATACACGGCCAGTGATGGTGGTTGTCGTGACGCCAGTGCTAGTTCAGCACACAGGTGTGATGTGAAACCTGCTTTGTATATGGCCGGTAGTCCCAGTGATGAAAAAATAAAACAGCTTTACTGCACAGTCTCTTTAAGTATACAAACACTTTGGCAGCAAATAAATAATCTTAATAAAGACTTTTGCTTCAACTTGGTTTGTGCTACAGAGATGCCTGAAAGCGTAGAGTAGAGGTAGTTGTAGCGGTGCTTAGAGAGTTTAGAGTAGAGTGGAGCAGCATAGAGAAGAGGAGTTTGTCAAGGGAGTCCGAACCCAATGTAGTACTGTGCTCTGCCGGAACTTTGGAGAGATACTTGAGAGTGATAGAGATACTTGTACCCATGTTTAGACTAATGTCCCTACAGTCCCTACAGTCAGGGGCGCCGCAATGATGAGGCGACCTGAATCGTCTGCCTCAGGCGGCGCCACCAGCTATCTTCATGGGGGCGGCATTCAGTGGCAGATTATAATATGAGCGGTTCGGGCGGCCGCCCACATTATAATCCGCCACTGACTGTACCCAGGGCCGCTTTAACCAGAAGGCACATGGTGCACGTGCACCGGGCCCACTGGTTAAAGGGGCCCCCCGAGCAGGCCGGCCGTTGCTATGTGCGACCAGTGCGGTCGCACAGGGCTCCGGCCACCAGCCTGTCAGGGGGGAGCGCCATGGATGGGTAATCTACTTACCCCTCCATGGCGCCCCCTGCCGGGCCCCCCCGTCCGCCGCGGCCCCCGTCCGCTGCTGCTGCGGCGCTTCAGCGCTGCAGCAGCAGCGACACTGACAGAGAGAGAGCCATTGGCTCCCTCCCTGTCAGTCACTCTTGTGGCCGCACTTCCTGCGGTCACAAGAGACCGCACTCTCCCTCTAGCGCCCGACGTCACTGAAGCGTCGGCGCGAGGGTAAGGGGAGTGCAGCCTCTTGTGACCACAGGAAGTGCGGCCACAGGAGGGAAGAGAAGAGGAACGCGTGGACCCAGGTGAGTAACAGTGTTTGTTTTTTTCAATGTTATATGGGAGGGGGAGCTATATACTATTGGGGAGCACAGGGGGCTATATACTATGGGGGAGAACAGGGGGCTATATACTATGGGGGAGAACGGGGGCTATATACTATTGGGGAGCACAGGGGAGCTATATACTATGGGGGAGAACGGGGGCTATATACTATTGGGGAGCACAGGGGGCTATATACTATGGGGGAGAACGGGGGCTATATACTATTGGGGAGCACAGGGGAGCTATATACTATGGGGGAGAACGGGGGCTATATACTATTGGGGAGCACAGGGGGCTATATACTATGGGGGAGAACGGGGGCTATATACTATTGGGGAGCACAGGGGGCTATATACTATGGGGGAGCACAGGGGGCTATATACTATGGGGGAGCACAGGGGAGCTATATACTATGGGGGAGCACAGGGGGCTATACACTATGGGGGAGCACAGGGGAGCTATATACTATTGGGGAGCACAGGGGAGCTATATACTATTGGGAAGCACAGGGGGCTATATACTATTGGGGAGCACAGGGGAGTTATATACTATGGGGGAGCACAGGGGAGCTATATACTTTGGGGGAGCACAGGGGGCTATATACTATGGGGGAGCACAGGGGGCTATATACTATGGGGGAGCACAGGGGGCTATATACTATGGGGGAGCACAGGGGAGCTATATACTATGGGGGAGCACAGGGGGCTATACACTATGGGGGAGAACGGGGGCTATATACTATTGGGGAGCACAGGGGGCTATATACTATGGGGGAGCACAGGGGGCTATATACTATGGGGGAGCACAGGGGAGCTATATACTATGGGGGAGCACAGGGGGCTATACACTATGGGGGAGCACAGGGGAGCTATATACTATTGGGGAGCACAGGGGAGCTATATACTATTGGGAAGCACAGGGGGCTATATACTATTGGGGAGCACAGGGGAGCTATATACTATGGGGGAGCACAGGGGAGCTATATACTTTGGGGGAGCACAGGGGGCTATATACTATGGGGGAGCACAGGGGAGCTATATACTATGGGGGAGCACAGGGGAGCTATATACTATGGGGAGCACAGGGGGCTATATACTACTGGGGAGCACAGGGGGCTATATACTCTGGGGGAGCACAGGGGGCTATATACTATGGGGGAGCACAGGGGGTTATATACTATTGGGGAGCACAGGTTAGCTATATACTATTGGGGAGCACCGGGGCTATATACTATTGGGGAGCACAGGGGAGCTATATACTATTGGGGAGCACAGGGGTCTATATACTATGGGGGAGAGCACAGGGGGCTATATATTATGGAGAGCACAGGGGGGCTATATACTATTGAGGGGGAGCACAGGGGGGCTATATACTATTGTGGGAGAGCACAGGGGGGCTATATACTATTGTGGGAGAGCACAGGGGGGCTATATACTATTGGGGGAGAGCACAGGGGGCTATATACTATTGTGGGAGAGCACAGGGGGGCTATATACTATTGTGGGAGAGCACAGGGGGGCTATATACTATTGTGGGAGAGCATAGGGGGGCTATATACTATTGGGGGAGAGCACAGGGGGGCTATATACTATTGTGGGTGAGCACAGGGGGCTATATACTACTGGGGAGAGTGCACAGGGGGGCTATATACTAATGGGGGAGCGCACAGGAGGGCTGTATATAACTGGAGGAGCACATGAGGGTCTATATACTACAGGGACACCTTAAAACTATGGAGGCACAGAGGGGTGTAACTATGTAGGAGTACAGAGGGGTGTAACTACTGTATAGGGGTACAAGGGACCTAACTACTGTATGTGTTGGAGCCTAAAATATTTGTCTGGCAGATTCTGGAGAGAAGATTCACAGCCAGGAGAAGACTTCAAGGTGGCCCACGCTGGATGGAGAGAAAAAGAAAAGGTGACAGACTCTGATCGGAGAAGACGCCTCCGGTGAGTCACTGGATGTAACTTCACTCTGTTATAGGCTTGTACTGATAGGGGTCATGGTATGGCGGTATTATGTAATGGTATCAATGGTGATATCTTTCTGTTTTGTTTAGTGCAGTTTTTATGTAATATGTAATCACTGAATGGTGGAAATAGTGTTATAAGGTAACTACTGTATGTATTGGGGCTCTTGATACAGTGTGGGGGCAAATTCAGTACATTATACAATGTGCAGAAAGGTAAGGGGGGGGGGCCCACTCTTGAGGGCTGTGCACTGGGCCCACCAATGTATTAAAACGGCCCTGACTGTACCATGTACTGGAGCCCCCCCGCCCCCGGGCAGTATCTGTAATGAGATGCTGTGAGCGGGGGAGACTGTATTCATAAGCGCCGCGCTGTACTAAATCAGCCGCGCGGTGCTGATACTACAGCGCGGCGCTTATGAATACAGTCTCCCCCGCTCACAGCATCTCATTACAGATACTTCCCGGGGGCGGGGGGGCTCCAGTACATGCATTCCACGTCCGTGATCCGTCAGGATCACGGAACGTGGGAATGCAGCCTTAGTCCCCCGGCTGATGTGCGGCTGCCCGGGGTGTCCCGTCCTGTCCCCGGCAGCGCGCGCATCAGAGAGCTCCCCGTGCGCCGGAAGTCACAGGCACAGGCGCACGGGGAGCTCTGTGATGCGCGCGCTGCCGGGGACAGGACGGGACACCCCGGGCAGCCGCACATCAGCCGGGACCAGACCAGAGAGGCTCGACGGGGGAACGGAGGGCAGGTGAGTTGTGTGCTGTTTTTTGTTTTTGTTTTATCTGCTGTGCAGGGGGGGGGGGGAGAGGGGGACCATCTATAAGGGAGGGGGGAAAGAGGGGGACGATCTATAAGGGAGGGGGGAAAGAGGGGGACGATCTATAAGGGGGGGGGACCATCTATAAGGGAGGGGGAGAGGGAAGAGGGGGACCATCTATAGGGGGGGGCCATCTATAAGGGAGGGGGGAAAGAGGGGGACCATCTATAAGGGGGGGCCATCTATAAGGGAGGGGGGAAAGAGGGGGACCATCTATAAGGGGGGGACCATCTATAAGGGAGGGGCGGGAGGGGGACCGTCTATAAGGGGGGGGAAGAGGGGGACCATGTATAAGGGGGAGAGGGGGACCATCTATAAGGGAGGGGGAAAGAGGGGGACCATCTATAAGGGGGCATCTATAAGGGAGGGGGGAGAGGGGGACCATGTATAAGGGGGGGAGGGGGACCATCTATAAGGGAGAGGGGACCATCTATAAGGGAGGGGGAGAGAGGGAAGAGGGGGACCATCTATATGGGGGGGGGGAAGAGGGGGACCATCTATAAGGGGGGGGAGAGGGGGACCATCTATAAGGGGGGGAGAGAGGGAAGAGGGGGACCAACTATAAGGGGGGGGGGAAGAGGGGGACCATCTATAAGGAAGGAAGAGGGGGACCATCTATAAGGGAGGGGAAAGAGGGGGACCATCTATAAGGGAGGGGGGAGAGGGGGACCATCTATAAGGGAGGGGGGAGAGGGGGACCATCTATAAGGGGGGGAGAGGGGGACCATCTATAAGGGAGAGGGGACCATCTATAAGGGGGGGAAGAGGGGGACCATCTATAAGGGGGGAAGAGGGGGACCATCTATAAGGGGGGAAGAGGGGGACCATCTCCTAAAAGATCAGCACCCTCCTCTCCTGACATCCTCTGTGCTGCTGGGACTTCTCCTATAGGATTAGCACCCTCCTCTCCTGACATCCTCTGTGCTGCTGGGACCTCTCCTATAGGATTAGCACCCTCATCTCCTGACATCCTCTGTGCTGCTGGGACCTCTCCTATAGGATTAGCCCCCTCCTCTCGTGACATCCTCTGTGCTGCTGGGACCTCTCCTATAAAGTCAGCCTCCTCCTCTCCTGACATCCTCTGTGCAGCAAGGGACCAAACATTATGTTTATTGGGGACAGCAGTGGGGGGGGGCAGTAGTGGATTATAATGTGGGCGGATTGACGGGGGGGGGGGGGCGTCATTCTATAGTTCGCCTCGGGCAGCAGAGAGGCTAGAATCACCCCTGCCTACAGTGTCAAAGTACTCATCCTACTGCTACTCATCCTGTGATACAAACCCCAGCCGTGGTTACTTGAATGAAGCTTAGGGTACTATAACACAGAACGATTCGGCTGCTCCGTGTAATAAAGACAATGATCAGCCGATGATCGTTGTCATCGGCTGATTGTTGATATACACTCACCGGCCACTTGATTAGGTACACCTGTCCAACTGCACGTTACCACTTAATTTCTAATCAGCCAATCACATGGCGGCAACTCAGTGCATTTAGGCATGTAGACATGGTCAAGACAATCTCCTGCAGTTCAAACCGAGCATCAGTATGGGGAAGAAAGGTGATTTGAGTGCCTTTGAACGTGGCATGGTTGTTGGTGCCAGAAGGGCTGGTCTGAGTATTTCAGAAACTGCTGATCTACTGGGATTTTCACGCACAACCATCTCTAGGGTTTACAGAGAATGGTCCGAAAAAGAAAAAACATCCAGTGAGCGGCAGTTCTGTGGGCGGAAATGCCTTGTTGATGCCAGAGGTCAGAGGAGAATGGGCAGACTGGTTCGAGCTGATAGAAAGGCAACAGTGACTCAAATAGCCAACCGTTACAACCAAGGTAGGCAGAAGAGCATCTCTGAACGCACAGTACGTCGAACTTTGAGGCAGATGGGCTACAGCAGCAGAAGACCACCCGTTACTAGCATGGTGTACCTAATAAAGTGGCCGGTGAGTGTAGGTTAGAACCTATAATTGTCGGGCGCCGACCACACACCGCTACATGTAATAGCGGTGCGCAGTCGGCGACTGCCGATCTACATTACCTATCCATGCTCCAGGGCTGCTCCTGCGGTCCGCTTCTCCCCCGTTCCCGTGCGCTCTAGCTTTAAAGCGGCCTGTCAGCCTGTAATGTATACGTTTAAGAAAGGGCTGCAAGGACATCGGTAACGATGTCCTTGCAGCCCATGTTAAACGATTATCGAGCCGTGTAATAGGCCCAGTAAACGAGTGCCAATCTAGCAGATCGGCGCTCGTTTACAGTTGTTATCGGGCCCCTATCGGCCCGTCTAATGGCACCCTAAGTGTCCGAGGGTGTCCTGGTTAACTTGCACTGTGAGATAGAATACGTAGACCTTCTGGTAGTTTTGTTCTATCCAGGCTAGTTCCTCTTGTGTAGTAGGATACTGCCCTGCCCTTTGTAGAGTGGTTCTCAGCGTGGGCTAAGGTTATCCCCGACTTTTCTACCTCTTGTAGTGTCTAGCACTGCATTACAGGTATAATAGATAAACACACTCAACTGAACACTGACTTCCTCCCACACGGGGCTAACTAACTACTTCCCCAGGGGCTGTGTGTGTGTGTGTGTGTGGAGAGCAAGGATAGGTAGAGAAAGAAAGGGCATCTCCTATAGGTCAGCACAGAACACCTGGTATAACAATAACAGTAACCCTTTGCTTACTTCAGCTGTGCAAGGAAATAATAAGGTTTAGAAAAAATGCCTAGTGGTGAAACTTTAGTTTACGACAGGTGCCTAGGCCACTTAACTTTGGGACACCACACTTGGTCAAAGCTTCTGTTTTATGGTGAGACACAAGGCACATAAAATGTTCTGACTAATAGAGATTAAGAGATAAAGCTGCAGTGTTCAGTTCGATCAATATAGATAGCATTCATGTAACAAGTCACAAAGCCTTTTTACCTTCACATCGCCAGAAAAATCTCTTTTATGATATTGTTGCATTTCAATTTATATGAGAGTGTCGATATTGTATATAAGAAGCTCCATAATATTACTCTACAGACATAAACACAAGGACAGCTTATGAATTATATTAAACATTACCCTCTAAATGTATCCAGAGAAAGCAGCCGTCTGTGTTTCGGGGTATCGGCACTTTGGCTTTGGACAACAGATTCATCTGGTTCCTGTAATTAAATAGATGGCGAGGAGTCATTTACTGAAAGTATGTGCACAGCTTTGTCTACAGCTTCGTGGCAGAGTTTTTACTGTTTAGGTAGTACCCTCAGGGCCGATTCTAGCTTTTCTGCCGCCTGAGGCGAGAACTGACAAAGCGCCCCCTCCCCCCCCCCTGCCCCCCCACACACACACACACACACACACACATACACACACACTGGGCGATATGGCCAAAAAATAAAATCTCTTTTTTTTTATCTCTTTTTAATTTTGAGACAATTCTAGATTTAAATCTTGATTTTCTATTTTTATGTTAAATAAGCAGAAAAAATACACCAAGACACAGATGAAGCAGTACTAGCAGCTGTACTTGAATGAGCTGAAAAATTGCATTTCAGCATTATATCCCTGTTCCCCCACATTCCCCCTACAGGATTATTATGCCCCCTGCCCTCCTCACATTCCCTGTAATATTACCATGCCCATAGTGCCCCTCACATTCCCTGTAATATTACCATGTGCATAGTGCCCCTCACATTCCCCATACAAGAACTCCAGCACTCCCAGGTCCCCCCATTCAACATGATTAATGCCTCAGCTGAGTCTCCTATCCTGTGACCTGACAGCAGTCTAAACTGCAGGGACCTCAGAGCAATAGTCAGGGAGAGAAGATCCAGGACAGGCACAGTGCAGCATCGCAGTGTGTATGGGACAGCACTATAGGTAACAGTGTGACCAGATTTTTTAACTGTTTGAGCCACTGTGAGCCCCCTGAGAGCTTCAAAACAAACAACAATCCGCAACTGCTGACCTCTGACATCAGGAGCCAAGAAGAGCCATAAAACGGGCTGCTCTGTTAACTCTTTCAGTACTGCAGAATGTAGAGTATTACTGTGCATCACTTACATTCTGCAATACAGAAAGAGTTAACAGCAGAGCAGAACATGACTTTTATGCCTCTTCTCCTGCTCTTGCACTGTGCTGAGGTCAGCTCGGAGTTCGGCAGTGCAGAGAAAACATAATATAGCGTCCCCGCTGCTGTTAACTTTTACTGTGTAAGTGATGCAGAGTATAATAACTCTGCATTATTGAAAGGGTTAACAGCAGGAGACACTATATCGATGTCTTATGTGATGTGAATACCTTTGAATACGAGGCTTCCAGCGCCTCCTCAGCGCTTCTCATGAGGCAACTGACAGGAAACACGGCTGGGCACTGAGCCGTAACTAGTTGTAATGATAAGGACACAGGACGCTGATGCCGCCCCCCTCAAGGGCTGTGTTATCTGCCGCCTGAGGTACCCTGTTTCCCCAAAAATAAGACATCCCCGGAAAATAAGACCTAGTAGAGGTTTTGCTGAATTGCTAAAAATAAGGCCTCCCCCAAGAGTAGGACCTAGCAAAGTTTTTGTTTGGAAGCATGCCCACCGAACAGAACACCAGGGCATGCACCTGTGATTTTTTTTAGCCTGCCCCCGTTTTCTCCTACCTTCACCATCCGCTGCAGAGCAGCTGCATGCAGGACATGAGGACCATCACCTGCTCGCAACCCCAATGTTCCCTTTCATGGCTGTCACTTATAAATGTGCAGGCAAGGCATCAAGAGGCCTGTCACCTGCCGCCATCCGCATTGTACCTTACCACCAGATGTAGAACTGCACACAGTCTGACGTTATCCTGTCGCCATACCATGCACTGTCCCTACTGTGCTGTACAAGTGTGCCATGGTGAGCTCCCCCTGGTGGCCGGAAGCCGCCATACTGTATGCTCTGTCCCTGCTGTGCATCTGACGTTAATTTTTCTTCATGGAAAAATAAGACATCCCCTGAAAATAAAGGAGTAAGACGGCACTCTGTAAGGAGGTGGTGCTCGTGGTAGGATTAATCCAAGTAAGTAGTAAAGAAGTTATACAAATCACCAATATACACTTATTACGGGAAATGCTTATAAAGTGCTTTTTTTCCCTGCACTTACTACTGCATTAAGGCTTTACTTCCCGGATAACAGGGTGATGTCACGACCCGACTCCCAGAGCTGTGCGGGCTGTGGCTGCTGGAGAGGATGATGGCAGAGGGACACTGAGGAACACAGGGCACTGGAGGGACACTGAGCATCCCTCCGCCATCATCCTCTCCAGCAGCCACAGCCCACACAGCTCTGTGAGTCGGGGCGTGACATCATCATTTTATCCAGGAAGTGACATCACCATTTTATCCAGGAAGTGACATCAGCATGTTATCCAGGAAGTGACATCACCATGTTATCCAGAAAGTGAAGCCTTGATGCAGCAGTAAGTGCAGGGAAAAAAAAAGCCCTTTATAAGCATTTCCTGTAATAAGTGCATATTGGTAATTTGTATAACTTTAATAAAAATTTTCACCAGACTTCTTTCATACACTCAATTTTGTACCAGTTTTAAAAGCTTAAAATAAAACAATTCCTTTTTTTTCATAATTTTTTTGCAAACATTTTTGATCATTTTATTTTATTAAAAAATTCATTTTCTTCTGGTGTTTTCTTCTGGTGTTTCTCTTCCAAGTTCCATACCCAGATCCAAAAAGGCAAGTACTTAAAATGATGTAGTGAGTTTTATATTTCACTGTAGACTTGGAAGTAATATTTAACTGCAACCCTGCACATACAAAAACAGTACGTATTACATGCCGGTTTCACTGTGACTGTCACCCCTATATGCAGAAAGTGGTGAAATCAATTACAAATCCTCAAAGCTCATTTCACCTGCCTGTAGAAGTGTCATGTGACCAAATCTTTACGTCCTTACATGTGACAAATACAAGGCAGCAATTTTAACCCTTGTACTACTAATATACTTTAGTAGTGTGCCAAATAAAATAGCAGTACACACAACAAACATATTATACCCAAACACAATTTCAAAATCTTAGTAAGATATTTTAAGGCACACAACAATTCAAGGTTACGATATGGGTACCGGGACGCTGCATTAAGGCTTAATCTAACAAAAAAATTATAATTTTACACTTTTTTTTTTTTTAAAGACAGGTATGCTTTAAAGTGACTCTGTACCCACAATCTGTCCCCGCCAAACCACTTGTACCTTCAGATAGCTGCTTTTAATCCAAGACCTGTCCTGGGGTCCGTTCGGCAGGGGATGCAGTTATTCTAGTAAAAACTACTTTTAATATTGCAGCGCTGTGTCTAACGGACGGGGCTTACATTTGTATATGCATTAGGCTGGCACAACCTCTCCTTCCCTCCTCCCCGCCCTCCTCAGCATTAGGAACAATCCAGGAACATTTACTGCTGTTTGAGCTTTGCACAGGTGTCTTAACGATCCAGCCCATGTTCATTATGCACACAGGTGGGCAATAGGAGGTAATCAGCCTGGAGCATTCCTAATGATGAGGAGGGTGGGGAGGAGGGACATAGAGGTTGTGCCAGCCTAATGCATATATAAATGTAAGCCCGGATGTTAGACACAGGGCTGCCAGATTAAAAGTTGTTTTAAGGAGAATAACTGCATCACCTGCCGAACGGAGCCCAGGACAGATCTTGGATTAAAAGCAGCTATCTGACGGTACAAGCGGTTTGGGGGAGATTGGTTTATATTTTAATTTTCTTATAATAACTGAGGAGTTAATATATTTTACCTTAAATATTCTTTGAGGGTTTTGTTTTAGCATTACTGGTTGTCTAAGGTAGTGGTTCTACTCCGATACTCAAATACCCCAAACAGGTAATGTATTGCCGATTTTCTTAGTATTTTACAGGTGATATAATTATAGTCAGAACATCAGGTATCCCCACAGAATTCTCCATGTAAGGGTCAGAGGCAGCTTTAATTTTAATGTAACATAGAGCAATCTAGACATGAAAACCTATGAATCTACCCATTGTTTTGGAGTACTAGAAATCAGGGATCTCATGCTGGGATCCTGCACAATGTTTTCCTTTAGCTTGGGATGTATAACCATAAGGTTCCCAAAATAACATCTCTACTTGGTCAAAAGGATTACGAAATAAATCTCATTCTACTTCTGACTACAGGATCCATCCTTCTTTTCCCAGTGAATTTCACTGGTAATGTTTGCATGGCAGCAAATAAAGCAGAGCCCTTATAATCTAAGGAGGCTTTCACCCTGAGACTCTGCTGGGCCTCAGCACAGATTGAATTACTATGTAAACAGAGCAGGAAGGATGCTCTGTCTAATTCCCTGTGATGGATCTACATGTCATTCCCAGATGCCTGATAGCCGAGGCTAAACCAGCAAGCTGAGCCTCATCTGCAATGAGACAAATAGCAACAAGCACAACTCCTTTCATTTAGCTTTGATTAAGCTTGAAGTTTGCATTCATCGCCACACCAAACGCCTCAGATATTCACAGAGATATCCTTCTAATGGAAACGTATGAATTGCTCTCATAAGGAATGCTTCCAATTCACAGAAATGCTCAAAAGCTTGTAATTCAAAGAAACGTGAAGCATTCTTCCATATGGCCACATACGGCATTGAAACAATACGTAAAGGAACAATCTGGTCAAGTCAGTCAAGACACTATGGGATAGATTTATCAAACTGGTGTAAAGTAGAACAGGCTTAGTTGCCCCTAGCAACCAATCAGATTCCACTTTTCGTTTCTCTCATATTCTTTAGAAAATGAAAGGTGGAATTTGTTGCTAGGGGCAACTAAAGGCCCTATTACATGAAACGATTATCGTCCGTATTCGGAGAATATTTGCCATTACGGGCGATAATTGTCTTGAGTAATAGAAAACATCGATCATCTGACATGAACAATGTCGGCTGATCGTTGCTGTTGTTTGTCTTTCAACTTGTTGAAAGACAAATGACTAATATAGCAGTGATCTGCTGCCGTCACTTTGTAGAATAGGAGCGGCGGCAGCAAATCGCTGCTATCTGCTATGGGCTTCCCGAACAATCTAGCGACCACCCAGGCAGCTCCCAGCGGCCCCCGCTGTACTCACCCGCTGACTGCTGACACGTGTAATAGCAGCGGCAGTGAGCGAGGAACGAGGAGCTGACAACACTTGTTTGCTCCTCCCTGTCGCCCCGTGTAATAGAGGCTTAAAGGGGTTATCCAGCGCTACAAAAACATGGCCACTTTTCCCCCTATTGTTGTCTCCAGTTCAGGTGCGGTTTGCAATTAAGCTCCATTTACTTCAATGGAACTGAGTTTCAAAACCCCACCCAATCTGGAGACAATAGTAGGGGGAAAGTGGCCATGTTTTTGTAGCGCAGGATAACCCCTTTAAGCCAATTCTACTTAACACCAGTTTGATAAGTCTCCCCCTATCAGTCTCTATGGTTAGTGAAGTCGAATGTATGCAATGCCAGGCTAAAACCCTGCCTAGTTTTATAGCTGCAGGGGGTTGGGGAGTTCTTCAGGAAATTAACTGTTATCTTATGATCCTAAAAGGATTAAAGGGCTTTTCAGAGTAATGTGTCTTGACTGACCCAAAGGACTTCAAAGATTACACAAATGGGGGTGGCCTCCTGACTGGATGCTATATACAGATAGCAGCGAGATGCTGAGATTGATAGGAACTTGTGCAGATACCAAAACTCATTTCCTAATTCCTGTATTCAGCACCTGCCGGTCAGACCTGCCACTTTTAATTCCCATGGGGCAAATGGCCGTAAAAAGAATAAGATGTTTAATTATTCACTACAGAGAGATGTTTTAACTATGTTATTGCCAGAATGTGACCTCACAGTACACAAAAAGGACAAAAACTATATAATTATAATCAATAAATATTAGATCAAAATTAAAAAGAAAAATGTCAATTTTGTTTAAGGTTGAAAATCCACAAAAACATGATCTGTTGGTGAGGCCTGAGAACTGGAATTGAGAAGCACTGCCGTCGGCTGAAGCCACTGGCACTGGCGAGTTTGATAGACTTTAGTATTAGGTGTAAGGGCATCTTAAGATGGTTTCAAATTTTCACAAATCAAGCACTTTTAGGCCATGTTCACACAACGTGAAACAACGGCCGTGATTAATAAGAAACTACTAACCTTGTGTAAACATGGCCTTAGGGTGCTGTGCTCAGTCATTTAGTTACATTGATATCTGTGCCATCAGATCTGCTGCAGATCCTGTACATGTCAACAGTAGATGTAACATAAAGCAAGTTTGCAAATTACATTAATTTTTTTAGTTATTGAAAACACAGCACTTCCTGTATTTAGACTTTTGCCAGACTTTTTTTTTTTCAAGCAGTCTAAACACAGGAAGTCCTGTGTATCCCAGGCCATCTGAACACTCCCAGAGATGGCAGTCATGTGATTGACCGGGGGGGGGTCCAATATTCACCACTTTATTACCTATTTAGGACCTAGGAAGTGGAGCCAGGTTAACAAATTACATGCACCTATTATGCCTTTACACACCAGTTCTCTTCACTGATGATTTGTAATCTGTATATGTGAATGATGAGAGCACAAAGAGTAGCTACTTAATGGTGCGTTCACACCTACAGGATCTGCAGCTGATTTTCTGCAGCAGATTTCATTTAAATAACTGAACACAGCATCAAATCTGCTGCAAATCTGCTGAAGATCCTGTAGGTGTGAACGCACCCTAAGGGTACAAACACACACACCGTATACGCAGCAAATACGCAGCAGATCTGCAGCAGATTTGATGGTGCAGATTTGATGCTGTGTTCAGTTATTTAGATCTAATCTGCTGCGTATTTGTTGCGTATTTGCTGCGAATCGCAGCAGTAAATACGCTGCGTATACGGTGTGTGTGTTTATACCCTTAAAGAAAAACTATAGCTCCTTTAATATGTTTCGTTGCTATACACAACATCCTCAGGAAGCAAAGCTATTGATAGCTATCATATATACAGATTACAAATCATCAGTGATAAGAACTGGTGTATAAAGGCATGATAGGAGCATAAAGGAGCACAGGAGTATGTGTTTTTAAATTTTTTTATTCAATTCACGATTACAGTTTAGTGTACAATTAAATAAAAGTGAAGTTTTAGTCAGGCCTAGAAGTGGGCTCTACTCCCTAGGTCCTTTAGACCTAAGGGATTGGTCACAAGAGTCAGGCCTATAAGGGGGCTCTACTCCCTAGGTCCTTTAGACCTAAGGGATTGGTCACAAGTGTAAGGCCTATAAGGGGGCTCTACATTTGGCTGAATGGCCCCTTTTATCTGCCAAAATATCACCAGGGAGGGGTGAGCAGTTGACAATGGGCTCTGTCAGAAACGCAGTGCATTGCAGTAGGTTGTTGGGTTTTTTTTATGTCCACCCTAAGCACTGTTAAAAAATTGCAAGAAAATCCCTAACTATAGAAAAACATGGGGATATTATGTGTTTTTTTTCCCTCTTTGTTTCTTATTCTTGAAGAAATATAAAGAAGTCAAGCCAACCCAGATTGGTGGTTCAGCTCCTAAGGATCTAGAACATAACTTGCAGGGGAAATTATACTGATTGAGCCTTAAAGGGTTAAACCACCAAGACAAAAGACCAGTATCTATGTGGTGTAATATCTCATGACCAAACTCAATTCTTGCTGTGGTGATGAATGACAGAGTCTTCCTGGCTAGTGGCTGGATTTCATTGTATCATTACTATGCTATCTGGGCCAGCTGGGCCTTGTATTCCAGCCCTCACTCCTTACACATAGGGTCTCATTTGTCTTGGAATGGAAAGATTCAGTTTCCTAGGAACAGGACTCCTGCTGGTGATCCAAACACACCCGTAGCCTGAAATCAGGACAATACGTGTTCACAGTCAATGGTTAAACATTTGCAGTAGAATGATAGTACATATGGCAACTCCCATCAAGTCAAATGCATCATCTAGGATTCTGTGTGGAAATTTTCACATGTACCATTACTGCTGTATGTCCTGCAGGAGGTGGTGTATTCTTTCCAGTCTGACATTGTGCTCTCTACTGCCACCTCTATCCAAGACAAGAACTATCCAGAGAAGGAGAGTTTTTTTATAGCGATTTGCTACTGCTCTGGGCAGTTCCTGTCCTGGACCGAGGTGGCAGCAGAGAGCACTGTGTCAGACTGAAAAGAAAACATTTCCTGCAGGACATACAGCAGCTGATAAGTACTGGAAGACTTAAGATTTTTAAATAGAAGTAAATTACAAATCTATATAACTTTCTGAAACCAGTTGATTTAATAGAAAAATATTTTTCGCCCCTTTAAGCTATGCAATGCTCCACTAAAAAAAGTATGTAAAGTAACACTTCTGTAAAACTAAAAATGCTTTCTCTTCACTGCCACCTATTGGAGGTAGCATCCCTTCGAGTCTTGAAACATGACTGGGATAATATGTCAAGCCAGAGTATAAGACATTTTATAAAAAAAAAAGTTTAACATCTTTTTTTTTTTTTTTTTTTTTAAACAAACAGCTGATAAATAAAAAATATCACTTCCCTCATTGTTCCCAAATCACACTTCTTTTTCATTTGCTTTTTCAATGAATCTTCACAGCGACACCTCATACACAACACATTTATTCTTAGAAATGTGAGGGGTTCTTAATACACATGAAAATGTCTATTTTGTTTAAAAAAAATTAACCTTTCATAAATTTAATTCTTATGTATAGGCATTACGAGCAATTCACCAATATACGTTCCATACAGGTACAGGAGGGAAACAGAACCTCCTATAGGTGTATATATATTAGTAGAAGACATCTGCCATTCTGTTTTGACAAAGAGGTTCTTTAGGCCCTATTACGTGGAACGATTATTGTTTAAAAATTTGCTAAATCTATCGAAATGAACGATTATCTGTTCTTGTAATAACACCCAGCAATGAAACAAAGAATGAAAAATCATTCATTTTGGTCTTTCAACATGTTGAAAAATTATCGTTGGTAGTTCGCCAATCGTTCGCATATTTGTTCGTGTAATAAGTCGTTCGCCGTTAAAACATGTTGTGTGGGTTGTCCTGAGGAATGATTAGCGACCATATAACAATGTAAAAACATTCGTTCATAAAAGTAATGAGTGAATGTAATAACCTCAGAATCGCAAGTTATCGCTAGCAAGCGTTCGTTATAGCGAAGCTTTGAACAATAGTCGCTACGCGTAATACGGCCTTTAGTTTCAAAGGAACTGATGCATCCGTCATGTAGCATCTAACGTCTCCTAACTAATCTTCTCAACGTGGTTTTAGTACCTTGTTCTATCAATAAAAAGGAAAAACTAAACATGAAAAACTTTTTCCCACGGTTTTAAAATGCTTATTTATGTTGAAAGTATTTAACTCTTAGAGAATTTTTGCGTTTTTGCTTTTTCCTCCTTGTGTTTAAAAGGCCATAGCACTTGCATTTTTTCACCCAGAAACCCACATGAGCCCTTATTTTTTGCGTCACTAATTGTACTTTGCAATGACAGGCTGAATTTTTTCATAAAGAACACTGCGAAACCAGGAAAAAATTCAAAGTGTGGTGAAATTGGTTTTTCGTTTTTACGCCGTTCGCCGTGGGGTAAAACTGACTTGTTATATATGTTCCTCAAGTCGTTATGATTACAACAATATGTAACATGTATAACTTTCATTGTATCTGATGGCCTGTAAAAAATTCAAACCATTGTTAACAAATATACGTTCCTAAAAATCGCTCCATTCCAAGGCTTATAGCGCTTTTATCCTTTGGTCTATGGGGCTGTGTCAGGTGTCATTTTTTGCACCATGAAGTGTTCTCTTTCTATCGGTACCTTGATTGTGCATAAGCGACTTTTTGATCGCTTTTTATTACAATTTTTCTGGATTTGATGCGACCAAAAATGCGCAATTTTGCACTTTGGTTTTTTTTTGCGCTTACACCATTTACCGTGCGAGATCGGGAATGTGATAAATTAATAGTTTGGGCAATTACGCACGCGACGATACCAAACATGTTTATTTATTTTTATTTATAACATGGGAAAAGGGGGGTGATTCTGACTTTTATTAGGGGAGGGGCCTTTTTATTAATAATAACACTTTTATTTTTACTTTTACACTTATACTAGAAGCCCCCTGGGGGACTTCTAGTATAAGTGCACTGATCTCTCATTGAGATCTATGCTTCATAGATATGCAGCATAGATCGATGAGATAGGCACATCGATTGCTTCCGGCTGCTGCAGTAATAAAACCTTGTGCAGGAGCTGTATATTTGGTCTCAAGAACAAGAGCCTCCAAACTGCTCTCATTATCTTCTGCTTGGACTACTGCAGCATTCTTCTCTCTGGCCTTCCATCTAAAGGCTCTATTCCACTGAACGATTATCGGCCTTAAGAGCATGTTCACACAATGGAATCAGTGCAGAATTTCAAGCAGAGTTCGTGCTACAGACTCCGCTTGCAGTTCTGTCTGTCCCATTGATTCATTAGGATGTATCACACGCTCTCCGCCATCTGCCCAAAGAATTGACACATCCAGCTTTCACCACAATCAAGACCTACAAAAGCAAGCTTTACATAAGGCTACAACCTATAATAATTCTGCATCACACTTTGGCTGCCCTTTACCTTCTGTCTTCCTCCCCTTACCTTGTAGATTGTAAACCCTCATGGGCAGGGTCCTCTATCCCTATGTACCAGTCCTCCATTTATCTTACTCATGTAACGTGCTTTGATTAAGTAATGTTCTGTTCGCTCTCTATCACTTGTACAGCGCTTTGGAATGAAGGCCGATTTAAAAATAAATAATAATAAATGGACATTTGAGGTGGTTATTTTGCACTCACATTGTGAAAATCACAGCAAGTCTTTTTTTTTAACTCCTCCAAAAACTTGTGAGTGCACGCCAACCTGTAAAAGTGAAAACAATAAAATCAATTAAGTGGAACAAATTTTCTGTAACTTTACAGGGACAAGTTTTGAAATATGGAGTTTTTTTTTAGTAGGAATGAAAATGAATGTCTCTGTTTCTTACATTTTTGGTGCTTTTTTCCCCCTTCTGACTTTGGAAGATCTTTTTTTTTCTTCAAATTAAAGGAAATATTTAACGGAAATAGCATATCAAATTTCATGCAATTAACTTTTCCTATCTTTCCCTCAATCTTCTTCTAACTAAAGCTGGCAAGAAACCTAAGCTTGTTGCCCCTATAGTATCCTTGCACTAGCCCTAGACTAAACTATGCAAAAGAAACAAGCAAAGGGCATGAAATCCCAGAACACCACATGTGAGACAACGCATAAGGTTGCCAAAGAAATACAGTGAACAAAGCTCAGAATAACATGAGCAAGGAATAACAGATAGTAAAAAAAATCTAAACAATAAATAATAATAAAAAGGAGCAAACAATTAGATACTGTAGACCTGGGAAAAACATATTCACAGTCTTAACTTAAAGGAGAAGTCCAGTGAAAAATTTTATTAAAGTATTGTATTGCCCCCCACAAGTTATTCAAATCACCAATATACACTTATTATAGGAAATGCTTATAAAGTGCTTTTTTCCCTGCACTTACTGCTGCATCAAGGCTTCACTTCCTGGATAACATGGTGATGTCACGACCCGACTCCCAGAGCTGTGCGGGCTGTGGCTGCTGGAGAGGGTGATGGCAGAGGGACACTGAGGGACACAGGGCACTGGAGGGACATTGAGCATCCCTTTGCCCTTTAAGGCCCTATTACACAAACTGATTATTGTTCATATTCGGCCAATTATCTGAAGATCATCCAGGTAGCCCCTCTCGCAGCTCCATGCTCCGAGCTCCGAGCTCGTGCTCGCTGTCAGTATTTCTAATAGCGCCATAAGCAGGAAACAAGGAGCAAGCGAGCGCTGATCTGACAGGTTGGTGTTCGCTTGCTCCTCCTGATTGGACCTAGTAATAGGGCCTTTAGGCTATGTTCACATAAGAAATCCAAATACTATGTAAATTTGCCCACACCCATACTCTTATCGATATCGTCTGATAAAACAGAACCGTTAAAGATCTGTTAAAAAATGTCTTCTAAATACAGCCATTTCTGTAACAATATATGTACTGTGTGAAAATATACCTATATGAACAGCGCTGAACATACCTGAAGATATATGTTGTAAGGTAGTACAATGCCCAAATGCACAGCAGGCACACCAAGGCAACCAGCAATGCTGCAAAGAGAAAAATACTTTATATTGCAATGGTCAAAAATGATGGTCTTTACTTCTAGTGAACTGGGATTTCATAAACTTACTGTTTGTATATACAACCTTGTATTATACAGGGCGATTCCCAGCCAAACAGACCGAGATCGTCCTATGCAATAAGGCTAGCAATCAGTCAATGACTGTGAATATATTTATTTATCAGCTAAAATTGCCGTTCTGACATGCCAAAATATTACCGGTCACCAGCTGTACTTCTGTCTGTGTAATAAGGGATGTAGAGCTCACCGCACATTGCCAGAAAGAGCCGCATGACTGATCAAACCTCTGTGATCAAGTGCTACTCTCTAAGATCGATGTTCGTTTACAGACTGCTTTAACTTCCTAAGTGCCCTGGTCAATTGTGGCTGCGATACCTCTGTTACCCCATTAGTGACCCTACACAATAAGGTCCCAAAAATGGCCTCCACGTCTGCCACCTATGAAAACCTATTGGGCCCTGCCAGACCTATTACAATGTACTATAGAAGTAATCTATAATCTATAATATATAATCTATAAGTAATCTAAGTAATCTATCTATAATGCTACATAAAGGCCTGATAACATGGAGCTGCTATATGCAAGCATATATGATCCGGTTAATTAATACATTTCTGTCAGCAGCAAATTAATTTCTAATTAAATCGACGTTCCCCTAAAGTGCAGGTGCTATACGCTTCATGGTCAAATAGTGGATGTACTCTATATAATGCTCAGTGTATGTATCTGACAACCTATTGATTGTGTTCATCAGGAGGGCAGCCAAGCTTCCAATGTGTTATTTTTGCATTGTAAAGTACAATGTCAATTAACGTCCCATAACGAGATTAAGCAGCTTGTAGATGTTTAATTAAAAATCAATGATGCCAAGACATGATTGTCTCTTCAGAGCTAGATTTGTTTTCAGGCTGTGGACTGTCATTGTCTCAGCCCTAGGATCTACTCCAGAATCAGATAAACATCTCAAAGGTCAACCTGAGCATTGTATCAGTCAGTGTATAAAATATCCTGTAAGACAGCACTGTGCCTGATCTTAAAGGCCACCAAACCTCACATAGGGCATGAACAAGAGGACAATTCTATGGCTGAAAAGGGAATTTCGGCCAATTGAGCTTTATTGCACATTAACTACGCATGCTGTAAAATTGGGATTGGGTATGTGGTCCATGATCTCAGTAGAGTGGTGGCTGTATATATGTAGTCATTGGCACAGGGAGGTCAACACCCCAGCTTTGATTTCACTTTTATTTCTCCTAAATTTGCTGCTCTACATGGTCAAGTTCCAACTCCAAAGTATAAAATGTAAATTTCATACACAGCAAGAAGCACGTTCCTATTTTGCAACCACAAGAAATAGTTAAAGGGAACCTGACCCATTGAAAAGGCAGTGATTTCTGAAGGCAGCATCCTATACAGCAGGAGGAGCTGATCAGTATAACAGTCAATGTCTTTACATCAAGAACAAGTATGATAGAAAATATAGACCGGCACGGCAACTATTGGTTATGCCTCTAAAGACTACTCTTACTTGCATGTAAGAGTGAACAGATGCAATGATGTGGATAAGTTCTGCTTTGGTGGGGTGCTCAGCATTAACGTCACTCTAAGGCTATGTTCACATGTTCTGAGTAAAGAACGGATGCTGATTGCAATGGAATCAGCATCCATTCTTTACTGCAGGGGCAGCATTGCACTAAAGTCAATGCAATGCCACCTGCCGAGTTCACATCGTTATGTTAAAAGGTTAAAATAATGTACCTGCCTATTATTTCCAGATGCAGTTAAATGAACAGCGTCCGGAAATAATAGCTGTTTACACAATGTAATGTGCGTCGGTGGCCCCACATTACATTGAAGTAAATGGCTAATTGATTTGAAGGCACACCTGACGGTGGACGAAAATCAATAGTAAAAAAAGAACATTCCTGCAGCTGATACAGAGGTATCGGCTGCAGGAACGTCCTAAATGCAGCCCGACAGCCGGCAGTTTAACAGCATCTGTCGCTATGCAACGGACACTGTTAAACATAGCCTAACAATGTAATAAGAAGTGGCACTCATCACCACATGCGTGCCATTTATTGTCAAAAACTTTATATATACAGCGGTATTGGTTCAGCAGGTAAGATGCTCGTTTCCCATGAAGGTAATAGGTGACAGCTGTTTTGCGCTATGACGCGCTTCTCCAGACCTCAGAGGAATGCTGCATGCATGTGGTGGTGAGTGCCGCTTCTTCTTATTACATAACAGTTAATGTAAATCCCTGCTCTTTCTGAATGTAGGAGTCCAGTGGATGGATGTAAACAGACTGGCAGCTAATCTTTGGATGGTAAACTCTTATAGCAGGGGCTGTCAATCACTAATAAGACTACCCACTAGATTTTTAAAGTGAATGTACCAGCAGTACATTGATTTTTTCTTTTTACGATGAATAGACCAACGCTGGCATGGAGATGCCGTTGCCGTCCTCCTCTTTTTGAAACGTGGCCCGCCGTCTATTACCAAGCACTAGCCCGGCCTGAAGCATGGGGGTGGGCTGACGCGCCCCCAAAGGGAGGAAACCCCCTCTCCTTTATGGTGCGGCTCCATTGGAATCAAAGGAGCCACGTCATTGGGGGGGGGGGGGGGGAGGTCCGCCCCTAGTGCTTCAGGCCAGACTGGTACTTGGTAAAAGACCAGCACCGTGTGCAGGAAGCGGGACGCATTTCAAAAAAAGGACCGCCGGTCTATTCATGGTACATTAAAGGGAAACTGACAGCATACATATATTGATATACAGTGGTACCTTGGTTTAAGAGTAACTTGGTTTAAGAGCGTTTTGGTTTAAGAACTCACAGTTTTTCAAAATTGTGACTTGGTTTAAGAGCATTGCTTTGGTTTAAGAGCTCCCTGTACTAGGTGGGAAGCCGAGTGGAGGAGGGACATAGTCTGCATAGCGGGGTCTACAGGTCTGTACTCTGACCCAGTAAGTCTCCCTCACCTTCCAAATCATAGCAGATCCACTTCAGGCTGGGGCTTGCATCAGGGGACAGGACTGTGGAGGTAATCCCTTCATAGCTGTATCTCCCCGGACAGAGAGTGCTGCATGTATGTGCCCACATCTGCCCTGCTTCATGCTTCCTGCAGTCTCTGTCAGCCCTTGTGTTTCCCATCCTCTCCATTACTGTACAGTAGCTTATATCACATATTCTGCTGTTTCTGAATGTTTGTTTCATTTGTTTTACATGGTATTCAGAATAATAAATCATTATTTTTGGGGTGTGGAACCAATTGTCTGCATTTCTATGATTCCTTATGGAAAAATTTGCTTTGGTTTAAGAGTGGATTTGGATTACAAGCACTGTCCCGGAACGAATTATGCTCGTAATCCAAGGCACCACTGTATATCCATGCTGCAATTTTTCAGTGGCCGTTCTGTGGTGGGACGGACGGTCAGTTGCTCGATGGAAGTGTGACGCCACTTCTTTGGTGGATGGCCGAGATACAGCCGGACCTTAAGGTTTTGTCACATGATGCCAGTGCCTGTTGGGCACACAGGTGGAATGGCACGCCTGCTTTTAAGATATACGGCCGGTTGTACCCTTTTCCCCTGTGGTCGGTGTCCTGTCGGGTTGCTGCAGGGTCCCCTGGGATAGTGTAGTCACAGGTGTTGTTGTCACAGATGGCCAGAGTGGTGTAGTAACCCTCCCAAATAGTGGTAGGACCCGCCACCCACAGTAAGGGTAATGTCCCAAGGTTGCGGTATATATGCTGTGCAGGTGGTGGTGAATAATCACAGACTCAGTTGATAACGTTGACTTGGTTTACTACTTGATAATGTGCAGCAGAAAATACAACGGATCTTGACATACACTTGATACAGTTCCAATAAATACATGAACATAGAACCACCAGATCTGTGTGTTAAGTGCGAAGGAGGATGTAGTAGAGTTAATAAAGTTATACTGAGGTAGCGTAGTAGAGAGGAGAGTGCCGTGAGAGTCTCAACCCAAGTAGTAGTGTGCTCTGCCGGGAGGTTGGAGTGTATAGAAGAATACTTGTAAAAAAAGAAGAAGACAACCTGTGCCTGTGTATTGACCTTTTCTCTAGTCTTCACACCACCTGATGCCCACTAGCTTTGGCTGAACTACTAATAGTACAGGCCCCAGACTTTTGTTACCTGGGATGAGCAGAATGGTCAGAATTTTCTGGTTACACCCGAGCTGCAAGATGGAGTTCATAGACTTTCAGTAACTTTGCTCCACCCGGATCAGTTTCTAGCTCTTTGGCTCCTTTAGGGATACTGTCCTGCACTGTAGTTACTTCTTGTCCTCAGCATGGGTTGAGATGATCTGTTGGCTAGTCCTCTCTTGAAGAGTTTAGCATTGCATCACACAGCATGAGTGGTGCTTCAAGAAAGAAAGTTGTAAGCGGGCTTTGTCCTGGGTCCTACCCATGCGGGGTACTGACTAAGACCACGACTCTTGAACTCCTCCCCTTCCTGTCCAACGTGTGAGGTTCACTGTGGTTGGGTGGAAAGAGTGCAACAGAAGAGTGGATAGGAGAGAGGTGATAGGACAGAAGAAAGGAAAGATCCTACTGGATAACAGAATCTGGTTCACACACATACAATAACTCTTTAGGACACTTCAGCTGTGCAGCTTCCATACTTTAGTTATACAATACAGTTACATCTAGTGGTCATGTTTAGTAATACTGTAGCTGCAATAAGACCACAAAAAGTAGACTTTTACGAGGGTGTGAATAGTAACACCACCCCAAGTGGGACACCACACATCACACAAGCATTGCATAGTTATCTTTAGGGCTGCTCTGTGATCCAACATTATAGTAAAATGTCAGTGTCACAGAGGCGGGTCTGTAATACTGTTTGCACCGTGCCGCTCTCTGGTCACCACTTTGTCCTTGGGCTGCCCCTGTCTTCTCTAGAATGATTGACAGCCAGCTCATGTTGAAATCCCTCTCTGCGGAAGATGAGCTGGCTGTCATTCGTGCTGTCAGTTTCCCTTTAATAAATCAGAAATTACTTATCATATCCTGCGCTATAGCACACTGCAAGCACTATGAACTTTATTTTCACTGGGAGAGGTTCCCTTTGAGCTTTCTAATTGGGATGAGACTATGCAGAGACAAAGCTATGAATAGGCAGTCCAGGGTCCTTATTTTGCCCATGTCATGCACACTTGCCATAACTAGTTCTACAGCGCCATGTGTTTCATTCCAGCACATTTGCATCCATGCATTTCATTACTGTAATTGGGTCATCTGATCGCAAGTGTGACCCACAGATAATCACTGTGTGTAATATGTCAGAGGAAGTGGTCTGTCCTGGGTCAGTTGACTTCCTGTGAATTATAACATTATCACCTGATCAGATGCCCCCAGGCAGCTCACAGACCCCTTACCATCCAGATCAATGTGTATGCTGCTACACATAATAAAATTGCCCAATTTTGAAAAATCGCACCAAAGTCTAAGACTTCAAATACTCCTAAAATACCTCAGTTGTGTTTATAGGTCAAATCACTTTCTCGCCATGCCAGTATTTCTCTAAAGATACACTTTGAGGCCGGGTTCACACTGTGTATGACAGCAGCCGTTGTGTGACACGGCCTTGTCACAGAACAGCCGTTGTCAGTGAAGTTCATTCCGGCCGGTACTGCAGTACTGGCCTAATAAACTTAATTTCTTTAGAATTACCCATAACGACAAGGTAAAGTGCAGCCGGAGCGGCACTTTACATTGTCTGCACTTCAATGAATAGCGGGCGCACAAAACTGACATGTCAGTTTTTTGTGAGGACGCATGGAATCCCAGCCGGAGTGTATACAGTGTGTATACACTCCAGCCAGGATTCCATAGACTTAAATTCAGCAAATTCATTAAATACTGGCCATGGTTGCAAATCTGCAACTACAGCCATTGTTTGATAAATTTTTATGTTGTGTGAACATAGCCTTAAAGTAAAAGAAAACAACCCACTTATGAATCCCACCTGACTCCAACAACTAGCCAGGTAATTATTTTAAAAGGTGATCTCATTGGCTCTAACTAGGAGAGCCCATAGGAGATAACGGCGGTCTGCTGTCGCTGCTATTACATGGAACGACAGGCACTCCCTGTATGAGAATGAATCATGATGCAGTGAGCTTTGAAACAGTTAAAGATCTACGCTACTGTACTGACACAGCCATGTCAGTTCAGCAACAGAGGGCTTGAGCTGTTTTGAAGCTCAATGCATTAAAATGAATTATCATGCAGGGAGTCCCTAAAAAGTTTGAGTGTTCAATCTGTTCAGTCAGTCAGCTTATGGACCGTACATTATGGACTTAACACAGACATGTAAATCTGGCCTAAGATTTTATTGGACAGTTTAGTGTTTTATGTTTGTGCATACAGTTCTTGCCTTGACTAAGAGACATATTACACAGACAAACAAGAAAATGACCAGCACATCCAAAGCCACTATTCATACTATGCAGGTGCTTACCGCTATGGCAGAAATACAGACAGACAAAAAAAAAAAGAAAATTGTAACACGATGCTGCAAATGCCAAATGCCATGTGATCAAATAGTGTGGACATCCCAATCTCTGAAATCTGCTCATCAGCCTGATGCCTTTCAACTGACTGTCGCTCTGTGCTGCACCTCCTCGGGCGCCTGGAAAAGCAGGATCCAGTCCTGGGACACTTCTCCGATTTATCTTTTGCGAGCACCCAGGGAGGAGCAGCACAGAACAGAGTTAAAAGGCAGCTGGCTGAAGAGCAGATTGCAGAGATAACAAAGCTTATCTCTAAAAAGCAGCCTTCCCAGTGGCGTAGCTACTGTATAGAGGGTGCAGAGGTAGTGGTCCTTCAGGCCCATATGAGGAGACCATTACTAAGAATTACCCATAAGGCTATGTTCACATATAGTATTTTGGGATAAAACCAGAGTAGAAAAACATAAAAACTATATGTTATAGTCTTACCTGACCTCGTTCCAGCGTCATCTTCGGCAGTGTGCCGAAGCTGCCTAGGGCTGTTCAAGGCAGCCAGGTGGGACCAGGATAGGGCTTACTGTCTGTGTCCTCTCCCCATCCCTTCTTTATCAATCCACCTACAATTCTAACACTATAATAGAAAGATTTAAACATTTTCTGTGTTTGGCCCACTCCTGGTTTTGGTTAAAAACTGACCATAATAATGACCGAAATATTGAGTGAACCCAGCCAAATAGTTAGGGATCATTTTACAGATTGGTGCTGACGCTTATAGGTTCCATACCTGTGATCAGATACTTATTTGGAAAATTGCTGCATGGACTCTGTTTGTCAAAGAGGACAGTTCTTTAAAAACTGATGTATATTGAAAATTTTTCATAATTCCAAAAATTTTAAAAGTTACAGAAAACATCACAGGGTCCATCACTTTAGCTATCGCTGCGGTCAACTCATTCAATGTGGAAAACAAGGGATAGATCAAGGACTAGAAATTTACAAACTTGGCTCCTACGCTTGGTAATCATGTAAATTAAAATCATATTTTATTCCACGAACGACGAGTGCTGTCCTTGGTGTTGAAATAATTTACAGCTATGAGTTACATGATCATCCATAACTTTTTATTGTTGCATCTTACAAAGCTGAACAGTGACCCTAACACGTCAGACCCTGATGAATATGCAAAGGCAGGAAACCTTGTTCCAATGCATAAATTAGTAATCTAATTAGTGCAATTAAATTGTTACTGTTCTGAAATATATATATGCGTTATATATAAATTCAGTATATATATATATATATATATATATATATATATATATATACATATATATATATATATACTGTATGTATATGTAACGCATATATATATATATATATATATATATATATATATATATATATATAGTTCACAACAGTAACGATCTGCTGTGGATTTGATTGAGATCCTACAAAGGAGAATAACACAGCATTCCTTCTCCCAGATGTCCCCCATTGATTAGTTTAGTTAAGGGGGTACATTAACGCTTTTGAGAAGATGGGGGGTTAGTCCCATGCCAGCCTCAGCTGTCTGACACCATACTTATTGATTACAGAAACAGACTGAAATTCGCTCTTTGTAATACAATATTTTAATTACGGCTCCTCGCTGTAACTGACCTCCAGTTCATTAGTACTATTTAACTATTGGCATGCTGGGAAAAGAATTTCTACTCCGCAGTAGAGGATTTTATTTTCTGAAATATTACATTTTCTATAAAACAGTCTTCTAGAAATGAACACTTGACACTAACAAAAAAATCTACAGAGAACGTCACAAGGGTTAAAAATGAAAATTGCACTAAAAAATCTGTTTTAGTTAAAAAAAAAAAAACTGCACCTGAAGAATCTCTGTTTTAGCTGAAAAGCTATTTTCTTTATTTCAATAGGAGCCGTGCTTAAACCCCTATTTTTTGGAAAGAAAAAAATAAATACCATATATATATATATATATGGTATGTATATATTGAAATGTAAGCTGTTTTTGAGCAGTTTTTTTCAGGCAGATTTTCTGGTTGAGGTGTGAATATGCTTAAGGGTACAAACCCACTTGCCGGATCTGCAGCGAGTCTCCTTGCTGCGTTTTTGCAGCGAGACTCGCTGCAGATCCCAGCCCCATTAGCAGAGAAACTCGCAGCAGGGATATACATCCCTGCTGCGATTTTGTCTGCAGCCCTCCCCATTAACCCCCTAGCCGCCGGACATTATACATTACCGGGTCCCCGTTCCTGCTTGCTTCGGGGCTCCCGGTGTCTTCACGGCCCGCCCGGCCAATCAGTGCGCTGCGGCGGTACAGCGCACTGATTGGCCGGGCGGAACGTGCCGGGAGCCGCCGAAGCAAGCAGGAGCGGAGACCTGGTAATGTATATCCTGCCGGCCCCCCCTGCAACCCCGATCGCCCCCAATCCCCGGCCGCATGATCGGCCACCGCACCCCCTGGCCACATGATCGCCCCCCGCACCCCCCTGGCCGCATGATCGCCCCCGCACCCCCCGGCCGCATGATCGCCCCCCCGGCCGCACGATCGCCCCCCGCAGCCCCCGGCCGCACGGGCTGCGGGGGCGATCGTGCGGCCGGGGGCTGCGGGGGGGCAATCGTACGGCCGGGGGGTGCGGGGGGCGATCGTACGGCCGGGGGGTGCGCGGGGCGATCATGCGGCCAGGGGGTGCGGGGGGCGATCGGGGCTGCGGGGGGCGATCGTGCGGCCGGGGGCTGGGGGCGATCGGGGCTGCAGGGGGGGCGGGCAGGATATACATTACCAGGTCCCACCCCTGCTTGCTTCGGCGGCTCCCGGCACGTTCCGCCCGGCCAATCAGTGCGCTGCCCCGCCGCAGCGCACTGATTGGCCGGGCGGGCCGTGAAGACACCGGAAGCAAGCAGGAACGGGGACCCGGTAATGTATAATGTCCGGCGGCTAGGGGGTTAATGGGGAGGGCTGCAGACAAAATCGCAGCAGGGATGTACATCCCTGCTGCGAGTTTCTCTGCTTATGAAAGTATAGGGCTGGGATCTGCAGCGAGTCTCGCTGCAAAAACGCAGCAAGGAGACTCGCTGCAGATCCGGCAAGTGGGTTTGAACCCTAAGGGTACGTTCACACTTACCGGATCCGCAGCGTATTTTCTGCTGCGGATCTGCTGCGGATCTGCTGCGGATCCGCAGCAGATTTCATTTAAATAACTGAACACAGCATCAAATCTGCACCATCAAATCTGCTGCAGATCTGCTGCAGATCCTGTATGTGTGAACGCACCCTGAAGGCTTTGCTAAGTCTTCTTCTTCTTCTTCTTCTAGTAGCCCATACTAATTAAAATATACACTGAATCATTTCTTTACAGAGCAAAACCATAGAGGATATCAAGGTTGCGATGAGTCACTAAAATACAACCATCATAATAAGATTCGTCAACAGTCGGAGAGAAAAAACATTCAATATGTCCCTTGTATACCGGGCTGAATGTATAAAATATAATGTTTTCTTAGAAATAATGTGATGACTGGTAATGAAACCTCATTATTCAGCAGAAAGAATGGATGGCAGCAGTGTTTGCAGAGAGTGGGTCACCATTTTATCTGCTATTCACTGTCCTGTCCATGTGATTAGGAAAACATTGTAAAGCGTGGCCATGCAGTGCACATAGCCAGCATACACAATCTTTCTGATTTCCCTGCAGTATGAGATACCCACTACGGGATGGAAAAGTAAGCAATAGCAAGCCGATGATTCAGACAGAGCAAACAGTAGAACATCCTGCCAGGAATCTACCTTGCTAGCCAACGAGAAGAGGTGTATTTTGTTAGAAGAACCTTTCACATTATTGTCAATGTAAAAAGCTTAGGTTTGTAGAGTAATAATACAGAGGGTTTACCAAATTCAGGAGTTAGTCCTTAATACATTGTTATGATATCTGTAAGTTTACCTTGAAAGAGTCTCTGATGAATTCTTGAACAAAGATCCTAATGGGATGATGGATATTTTACTGAGGCCCTTACAAAATGATCACTGGGTGCAGTGAGAAACAAAGTCACAAGCCCAAAAGGGGTAGGACAGTCTTCAATAACTGGTGCTCAGCTGCCAAAATAACGGCACTCATGCAGCAAACCATTTATTTTTTACATCACCATCATGACAGCGGGGGATACAGACAAATGGATCATTCCACTAAGGTAACAGCTGTTTCACGCAGGTGTGCTTCTTCCAGCCTAGTGATAAATTCTGATGTCAGTGGGTGTGAAATATATCCACACCTTAAACTGACACCAATAGAAACACCTCCATGATACACCAATATAAAGTGACAGAACACCAAAATCAGATATAAAAAAAAAAATTAATACATGATCATAAAAACAGACGGCAGCTCAGCCAATCAATGGCCATGGCCTGTCTCGGCCGGTTGAGTGGCTGCAGCCTGTCAGTGCAAAGACCAGAACAGAAGGGAGCAGAATGCAGAGCTGCAGAGACAGGGAAGGCCCTCAAGGACAGCGGGGAAGGCCTGAGGACACCAGGGAATGTCGTAAGGTCGTAAGTTAATGCTTTATTATTTTATACTACAATCATCAGCTGTCGGCCGCACATCGCTATTACACGTAGAAATGCACGTTCAACGCCCAATGATTTTAGGTCTGGACCAAAAGAAACGATGAGCCAATGATTGTTTTATTGGCTGATCCTTCTCTCTACTACATGGAGTGATAATCAGCCTAATTGGCCTGATTCGTTCCATGTAATAGGGCCCTAAGTCTAGGCGAGCCTATTCCCCATATACGCAGATGTACAATAACCTGACATAAATGCACCTAATGGTCTTCCCCATGTAATAAAAGCCACATAGGTACAGTACAACAGCAATGACTGGCAAGTTCACAACAGTATTGCCGGGGAATCTACAGCAGGAGAATGCAACTTTTCCATGTTATACCACCACCTTGCTCTTTTTTAATGTAAAATGTATCAACCAAAGTACTCCTTTGAGACCCTGATCACGTGTATTTGGGAATTTTAATCAGACACTCCAATTGTTTTTCTGCCACCATAAAATGTGCAGTGTTCTACTTGTAGTCAAAAACAGAACCCCAATAGTGTCAAAGGGGTTCAACAGCATGTAACTGCTTGAACATGGATCTGCCACAGTTGAGTGATGCTGGTCTGACCAGAGCCCACACACAGTATTTCCATCAGTCTTTTTTCAATCAAAACCAGGAGGGGGATGAAAACAAAAACTCTGTAAATCTTTCCATTATAATTTTGCCCTGTTAGCTCCACTCCTACTTTTGGTTGAAAAAAGACTGAGCAAAAGACTGCCAGATATACTATGTGTGAACATAGCCTAAAAGTGCTCACTGACCCAGAACAATCTAAAAGGTATTTTCTAGTGGACAAAATGGAACCAAAAACATCTTAAAGTATTTTTTTTTCATTAACTATTATACAGTATTAATCCTAAATATTCACATTGCAGATCATAATAGACTTGCATGTCTATTATGTGTCTTCTTGCATGTCAGAGCTAGAAGAGTTGTTTCAGTGAATAAAATAAAGTCATTTGTGAAAGTCCCATATGCATGTAACACATATTAGTCCAGCATTGAGCTGTAGAAAAATAGTAACTTGCTTTGTTCCATCTTCTGACAAGCCTAGCACTAAATCAACACACCCGGAGGAAGCAGAGACTTGTCATTCGTCACAGTTGCTTGCTCTATGGTTACAGTGACGTAGGAAAGAGTTCGTCACACATTTACGGCACATGTTATGGCACGTTATCTCGAGTCAATGGTTACAGATTACATTTCATAAAGTTAAATGTTCACCGAACCTTTCACCTTCATTATGATTAATTTATTAATTTCCTTCATATAACAAAATGTAAATGATTTCTCTAAAAAACTTTATAAAATATTACTTCTAAGGCTATAGATACATAGGTTACATCTGGGTGACAGTGTAAGACAGACGTGACACAGAGGAAACAATGCCGCTGTCACCTCCTCCAAATGTCATGTCGGGATATAAAATGACAAAGGTCAGTTGTCCAGAGATTTCTGGCTGACGGTAATATTGGCTCAGCAATAACATCATTGCACAACTAGCCATGAAAAAAGCCTCAACATTATATTATCTTGCCTAATAAAATGTAAAATTCCAATTTTAGGGTGCATTCACACCACATAAGTTTTGTATTAATCACGACTAGAGATGAGCGAACCGGGTTCGGGTTCGAGTCCATCCGAACCCGAACGATCGGCATTTGATTAGTGGCAGCTGCTGAAGTTGGATAAAGCTCTAAGGTTGTCTGGAATACATGGATACAGCCAATGACTATATCCATGTTTTCCACATAGCCTTAGGGCTTTATCCAAGTTCAGCAGCCACCGCTAATCAAATGCCGAAAGTTCGGGTTCGGATGGACTCAAGCATGCTCCATGTTCGCTCATCTCTAATCACGACCATTGTTGCCGTGATTAATACGAAACCTATGTAGTGCTGCCATCTATGGAATCCTGGCCGGAGTGTAAACACATAGTATAGGCTCCGACCGGGATCTCTAGTGGCGCCGCAAAAAAACTGACATGTCAGTTTACGCAATGGAGCAAGCGACTCCAGCTGAACGCTCCATTGTGTGCAGCAGTGAATTGGGATGCGCCCGCATCCCAATTCATAAGAAGTGAAGTTCATGCTGGTAGTACATGGGGAGCTGTAATATATTTGTTAGTAGTGAGGTGGTGTACTGGAGGTAAAGGGGGAGCTGTAATTTGTTTGTTGGTGGTGTAGGAATGCATTGGAGGTACATGGGGAGCAGTAGAATGTTAGTAATGAGGAGATGTACTGGAGGTACATACTGGTGTAGGAATGCATGGAAGGTACATAGAGAGCTCTGGGATGTTAATGGTGTTAGGGTGCACTGGAGGTACATGGGGAGCTGTAGGATGTTAATGGTGTTGGGGTGCAGTGAAGGTACACTGGGGGCTGTGGGATGGTTGTTTGTGGTGTGGAAGTGCATTGGAGGTACATGGGAAACTGTAAGATGTTAATGGTGTTGGGGTACACTGGAGAAACATGAGAGCAAAAAAAGATTTTTGTTAGTGATGTGGGAATGCACTGTAGGTACATGAGAAACTTTAGGATGTGTGTTTATGGTGCGAGAGTGCACTAGAAACAAATGGGCAGCTATAAAATGCATGTTAGTGATGTGCAGATGCTTTGAAAGGCACATACAGTGGTCCCTCAACTTACGATATTAATTGGTTTCAGGACGACCATTGTATGTTGAGACCAAAATTCTATGGAAAACGCGCTCAGGAAAAGAGCAGTACAGGACATGTAGTATCACACTATACTCTGGAGAATCACTACTAGACAGCCAACCAGTGCATGCATGTCACTAATACTGGGGATTTACCAGTATAATGGCCAGTTTCATTGGTTGATCATCTAGTTATTCACATGTGCTTTCTGTAGCATTGTATGTTGAGTCTAATCTCAAGTTACGATGGTTCAGAACATTGTATGTTGAAAATATTGTATCCTGAGGCCATTGTAAGTTGAGTTTGGGATGCTTTTTGGTGGTAAAGAGGTGTGGACGTGCACTGGAGGCATGAATAATCTGGCCCTATATACCTTTCTACAATGTACTTGAGCATTTTAAATATCTTAATTAGAGATGAGCCATCCGTGTTCAGGTTCGATTCGATCCGAACCCGAACGTTCAGTATTTGATTAGCTGGGGCTGCTGAACTTGGATAAAGCTCTAAGGTTGTCTGAAAAACATGGATACAGCCAATGACTATATCCATGTTTTCCACATAGCCTTAGGGCTTTATCCAAGTTCAGCAGCCACCGCTAATCAAATGCCAAAAGTTTAGGTTCGGATCGACTCGAGCATGCTAATCTTAATCCATGTCTATATCTATAAGGAAGCTTCATTATTTTATAAATTTGATTTATAAATTACTAGAAATTGGAAGAAGGCAGGCATCTAAGGATACCTAAAGGTCTGTGAGAGCAGCATCTATGTATTCGTCCCAATGGAATAGGGGTATTGACTTGCACTAGAATCGGAATACTGAAGTAAAAGAGATGTTTGATATCTTTAGAAGCTTGGTCGAGCTGACTTAGAGATCCTTCAGCATGTCGCCCCCTCCTCACCTGTGATAAAGGGTCTCTGAGTAATGCCAGACCTGCATAAACTTGGCTTTTAACTAACATCAATTCTTCAGTTAAGTGGCATCTTAATGCACTTTAAATTATAGTCCAGCCTTTCCAGTACAAGATAAGCACAAACAAAGTGATATACGCTCATTCACTTTGCCTCTCAATCTAGATTATAAGCATCATGTCATCAGTTCCTCCCACACGATGTTTGCAGCACACTTCAAGCAAGTGTTTCCTAATCATTATTTACTATGATCTGATATCGGGCTTTATATTTAATAGGTTAGTAACCTCTTTGTCAATCTGTTTGTTGCGAGATTAGGTTTAAGAAAAGTAAATGTTATGGTTGGTAGCTGAAAATGAATGAAAATTATGCCAATGTTGTACAGACCTGGTGGGAAAGGTAGATGGTCAAACAGAAACAGATGTTGTCAACACAGCTAGTGTGAGGAACAACAGTCTTCCTTAACTCATTCAGTTAAATCCATTCAGGACTGTGGACATAACTGCTCAGAATCAGGAAATCTCGACTTTTTTACATCAGTCGGATCCTGTCTGTGCTATGGAGAGGGGAGGGGGGAGGAGGAAGGAGGGGGATTAGTCACCAGCAGAGAGCAGAGAACAAAGGATTACACCACAGGGAGCCGCTGAAAGCCCCTATTCAGAGGTCAGAGCTGATGTCAGAGGAGAGAGCCTGGTGATGTAGCTGTAAATTAACTTTTTGTTGTCCTGTTTTGGTGCCTCATCTCTCCCCTCTCTTTCATGATAAAAAAAAATGCATTTTTCGGCTAATAAACCCAATCACAAAGTTTCTTAAAATTGCCTGTACTATTTATTTCTGCAAAAAAATTTAATTACAGTGACACTTTAAATCGCTTGTAAATAGGGCAGTCACCATGGTTAGTAATATGAGTAATAGGTTTGTATTCCTAACCAATATTTCCTGTTTGATACTGAAAATCCAGATTTTATCGTGTGCATTTTATAAAGGAAAGGGTCAAATCAGACCTTCTGAAATGTAATCCATTGGGATTGACCATCTTCATAGTCTGAGTTTGGTCTGACAGCCTTAGGTTAAGGTAAGTGAAAAGCTCTCTGCCAGGGTCAGCAGTTTCACATCACGTCACAGACTTTTTATATTGTTTGACAGGTAGATATTGAGTATTAGACTCCATGGGGGTTTAAGGTCATCAAAAGACCATTCCTTTATTTTGCCTTTACTTTCCAGTTCACACCTATTTAGTACAGTTCCACCTTGTTCAATAAAACTTTATATCTTCATATCCTGAAACACCTTAACCATTAAAGTTTACCTGTCTTTCAAAAGCTGCCTGTTTTTATAGATAAAGGCCGTGTTCTCACACAACGGGAAACACCGGCCGTTCTGTGACCTGGCCGGGTCACGCAACGGCCGGTGTTAGAGAAGATCATCTTAGCCAGTACTGCCAGTATCTTCATTTGTGCTGAATTGGGATGCAGGCGCGCCTGTGAGCGCCTGCATCCCAATTCACCATTGAACACAATGAAGAGTGCAGCCGGAGCTGTATGCTCCATTCTGTGAGCTGTCAGTGTTGTGCAGCTGCTATTCAATGAATAGCAGCCTCACAAAACTAACATGTCAGTTTTTTGTTCGGCCGCTAGCGATCCTGGTCGGAGTGTACAAGGGGCTATGTAAGGAAAAATGAAAGAAGCATTAGCAAGATCACAGCAAGGAAAGGGTTTACACTAAGCCCTTACTTGTTACGGATGCTGCTGAGCCTTTAGGAAGCCCTGATTAACCTTTAAGTAACACTGTACTTTATCTGCAAAAGGTAGACTGGCTTTCCCTTTGCAAGTACATAGCCCCTTTTGGGCTCTTACTCTCTCTCCTTAACATGGTAAACCTTACCCCCTTTACCTGTTATTCTTGACCACAATTACTGTATATCAAGGAAGAAGACTTCAAACCACCAAAGAACGTATGTTAATCTACATTCACACTGCGTTTTTAATTTTATTGCATTTTTAAAATTAGGAAATTGTTTTGACCTCAAAACAATTGCTTTTTCTTTTACAGCTATACATTAGCTAATGTGTGCATTACCTTGTCTTCTAATGCATGCACTAGTCATTAGCATTGGCTTTTTATGTATGCATTTTTACCATCAGGTGAAATGTTTCCAAAATGTGTTTAACCTGGTAAAGTGACCCTGCCAATAGGGCAAAACCGCTGTGACTTCTGGTATATTTAGATCACATTGAATACATAGCTTTAGCTTTGGCTGTCCAGGCATGATGGGAGTTGTAGTTTTGCAAGAGCTGGAGAGCCAAGGTTCCCTAACCCTGTACTAGGGGATCAGAAACAAAAATAGCTATTTCCAGATTTAGCAGAACAGAATCTACTTCTACTATCCCCGGCACTAAATATCTGCCTCATGCATGGAGCCATGATAGGGCATAAGCTAATAGAAGAGTCTAGAAATGACAGATTCATTTGCTCATCTCTGCTTGTCACTATTGTTTTCAACAAGTAAATTAACTTCAAGATGAAGGACAAATCCGAAACACTTACGCATAAGGGAGTTGGAGGGCGATCGTCTCACAAGGTTGTAGCACTGCACTGTGCCATTACTTGGCTGGACAGATATAATGTAATGGCCATGTTCTTCATATAGCTGCTCCCAGCTGTCAGGTACAAACAGAAAGGAGTTAATCAGTAATTATAGTAATTAGCACCAACCTAGTGATTTCCCTAGCTCAGAGCAGAGTCCTGGACTGTGATGAGGAGCGGCCATGCATGTCCTTAATGAGATAGCAATCCTCTGAGCAATCAATGGTGTGACGCTGCCCACCGGGGATCAGACAGACGAGTGATATTGTAATTTACTGACGTACATGAAACAGGAAAACCAATGCAGTCTCCTAACAAAACTGATACACTTTATTGTGCCTAGTGCAGGTCCTGAGGGGTGCATGACTTAAAGGGGTATTCCTATCTGACAAAGTTATCCACAGGATAGAGGACAACTAGCTGATTACAGGAGGCTATGGCCTCCTGCAATCTCGAGACTGAGACTCCCTGCCTCCTGTTAGAATGGAGCAGCGCTTTGCACATGCACGCCACCATTCCATTAGTTTTCCAGTAATTAGACCCAATATCTCCTCACCCCCCCATGCTGGCAAGGTGTATTCTGCTAGTATGGCCATTGAATAGGCACCCTAAGGCCCTATTAAAGAGGCAGTCTCACAAAAGGCAATACATTTTGGTATTATAGCACACCTGTCATGATATGCAGGAGGAACTTTCTTTTGCCATGGAAATGTCCTAAGTGTCTGTGAATCCTGTACAGTTGTGCTCAAAAGTTTACATACCCCGGCAGAATTTTTGCTTTCTTGTCCTTTTTTCAGAGAATATGAATAACCCCAAAACTTTTTTCCCACTCATGGTTAGTGGTAGGGTGAAGCCATTTATTCTCAATCTGCTGTGTTTTCTCTTTTTAAATCATAATGATAACTAAAAACATTCAAATGACCCTGATCAAAAGTTTGCATACCGCAGCTCTTAATACTGTGTATTGCCTCATCTAACATCAATGACAACTTGAAGTCTTTTGTGGTAGTTGTGGATGAGGCCATTTATTTTCTCAGATGGTAAAGCTGCCCATTCTTCTCGGCAAAAAGCCTCCAGTTCCTGTACATTCCTGGGCTGTCTTGCATAAACTGCGTGCTTAAGATCTCCCCAGGGTGGCTCAATGATACTGAGGTCAGGAGACTGAGATGGCCTCTCCAGAACATTCACTCTGTTCTGCTGTAGCCAATGAAAGGTTGACTTGGCCTTGTGCTTTGGATCGTTGTCATGCTGCATTCATCTTTCCTTTTACTTTGACCAAGTTTCCTGTGCCTTTGTGGCTCACACATCCCCAAAACATCAGCGATCCTTTCAGTGTTCCTTTCATGATAGGCCTTATTGACACCTTTGCAAATGAAACCTTTACGGTTATGGCCAAAAAGTAATATTTTTGTCTCATCACTCCAAATCACCTGGTTCCAGAAGTTTTTAGACTTGTCTCTGTGCTGTTTGGTGTATTGTAGGTGAGATAATTTGTTGCATTTGCGCAGTAATTACTTTTTTCTGACGACTAGACCTTGCAGACCATTTTTCAAGTGCCTCCATATTGTGCATCTTATTGTGCATCTTGTGGATCTTATTGTGCCACACTTCTAGTTTTCAGACAGTCCTGGATTTCATCAGATGTTGTTTGTGGGGTTTTCTTTGCATCTTGTACAATTTTCCTGGCAGTTGTGGCTGAAAATTTTGTTGGTCTAGCTGACTGTGGTTTGGTTTTTACACAGCCCCTGATTTTCCATTTGTTAATCACAGTTTGAACACTGCTGACTGGTATCATCAATTCCTTGGATATCAGAACAAAGTGAAGGTTCTGGAGTGGCCATCTCAGTCTCCTGACCTCAATATCATTGATCCACTCTTGGGGGATCTCAAGCGTGCAGTTCATGCAAGACAGGAATTTACAGGAACTGGAGGCTTTTTGCCAAAAAGAATAGGCAGCTTTAGCATCTGAGAAAATAAAGAGCCTCATCCACAACTACCACAAAATACTTCAAGCTGTCATTGATTTTGGAGGGGGCAATACATGGTATTAAGAACTTCTGTACGTAAACTTTTGATCAGGGTCATTTGGATGTTTTTGGTTGTAATTTGATTTCAAAAGAGGAAACATAGTCGTTTGACAATAAATGGCTTCACCCAACCACTAACCTTTTGACTATATTTCTAGTCAAGACTATCTGGCATTTGAATACCGGTGGCTGAAGAAGTTGGATGCAGCCCTAGGAAGTCCGGAAAACATGGATTTAGTCTGTGGCCATGACCACACAACATTTATAGTATGAACATGCACAGAACAACACTGTTAGAACATGAATATACCACAAAGCTCTCATAACAGAAAACAGGGTAGTTATCAGCTAGGTAGATCACAGTGAACAGATGATGGGTGTGGACCCACTGTGCCACCCAATTGATTTGGTTTTGAGCCACTCTCCAGTGTGCTATCTAAGTAGCATTCCTGTTTTCACCTTAAGGCTGGGTTCACACTACGTATATTTCAGTCAGTATTGTGGTCCTCATATTGCAACCAAAACCAGGATTGGATTAAAAACACAGAAAGGCTCTGTCCACACAATGATGAAATTGAGTGGATGGGCGCCATATAACAGTAAATAACGGCCATTATTTCAATATAACAGCCGTTGTTTTAAAATAACAGCAAATATTTGCCATTAAATGGCGGCCATCCACTCAATTTCAACATTGTGTCAACAGAGCCTTTCTGTGTTTTCAATCCACTCCTGGTTTTGGTTGCAATATGAGGACCACAATACTGACTGAAATATACGTAGTGTGAACCCAGCCTCAGGGTGACTTCACACACACCGGATCTGCAGCAGATTTTATGGTGCAGATTTGATGCTGTGTTCAGTTATTTAGATCTAATCTGCTGCGGATATTCGCTGCAATACTGTGTGTGTGAAGCTACCCTAAAAAGTTGCTACCTGTAAGAGTATTCTTGGAGCCGGTGTCAGCTTGTCCAAAGAACAAGCAGAGACAAGTCCAGGTACTGACAGTATACAGGTGTAGTCAGATATGGGCAAAATGATCAGGGTTCCCTTAAGAAACAGAGCTGGCATATGAACCCTACTGGCAGGTAGAGGAAGAGCAGCAGCACAGTATGCTGGCAGGATCACACTCAGCATACAGGAGCCTGATAGGCAGCAGCACCATATGAATTAGGGGCTGCACATAAGGGTACGTTCACACTTACCGGATCCGCAGCAGATTTCATTTAATTAACTGAACACAGCATCAAATCTGCTGCGGATCTGCTGCAGATCTGCTGCGGATCCTGTAGGTGTGAACGCACAATAAACCAATAAAACAGGCTGGTTAAGTTGGGAGCAATAGATCACTGATAGTATAAATATATGCATTCTCAACAACAAACTCATAGAAAAGTATTATGCACAAGCGTAACCCTTGTTCACACTTGTGTTGCTTGGTGGCCGCTTTCTCCGTCGCCGGCGCTGGCAGGGTTTGGGGGGGCCCTTGGGGTTTGGTCCTGTGACGGTGGGGTTGCAGGGCCATTCCGTGGCCTCCCTTCCCTGCTTGCGCTCGCTTTGCGGGGTTTGTGTTCGCAGACCGGCAGAGTGTTTGGTTAGGGACTCATGTATATCAGAGACCTGCACGTGGTACATGAGGCAATATGGTTTGATCAAATTATATACTAACTTCTGATGTTGGTTTTTAATGTAGCTGAACAAGCTTTTGAATCAACCATGGGTGCAATGTGCAGCCATTTCTGTCTATCAGGCTTGTGCATTATAGAAAAGTATTGTATTTTGCTGTGTAAGTATTTGTCAGGATAATGAAACTAAACTTAAGGAATGATTCCTCCTTATACATCAGACAGCAGAAGCCGGGTGAACTCTGAATCAACTTCTGTTTGGTGAACATAAAGGCCTAGCCTGGGAATAAGTCATATGTAGAACGGAAAGGGTTCATTGTGTGATTATCGCAGGATGCCCATTGTGCACCACTTTTATTCCTGGGCAGTGACCTTTCACCCGTCTCAGCACAATGGCGCCTTTGAGGTGAGGTTTAGCTTCTAAGCACAGAGCTCTGTCTAGGTCCACAGTGCATAGGTCAGCTATGGGTGTGCTGAATGACCACCTGCGTATGACATCGGTTTTCAAGCTAAAGTCAGAGTGTGCTACACCGCATTACAATGTATGGAGCCATTACTGGTGCTGTAGTGGGAGACATGCACTTTTTCCTCCATTGACCACACCTGGCTTACATCTTGCTTTTACAGCCATAGTCCAGTTAGACATATGAACATCATGGCATCAAATCTTAAACACTGGCAAAATAAGAATCCATTACTGAATTCACAAAGCAGAATTGTTGATAATGATTGATCAATTTCTTGATCGTATGCACTAAAGAAATGGGACTTGTACCAATTGACAATATTGCAGTATTTTAGACCCATGAAACAATTGTACCTATAGGATGTATTCATATAGACGGATTTGATGCAGAAATTTCTTCAACTCTCAGAATCTGTCTTGCAGAAATCCATGTGCTTGCTGCAGAGACCCTATTAGCAACCATTATCATGACATGTCTAACGTTACCAGTGAAGGGTCTGATCAGCCCTAAACATACATATCCTGTTACTATATCACTACATTTAGAAAACGTAGAAATTACAAAGCAATATTCTTTAAACTGCAAAAGTTTTATAATACAGGACACATTTGTTGTATAGCCTACAGTCTCCTAGAAAACTAGGAACGGCAGCTACAGAGCGCCACCATGTGGTCACAGGCTATAGGTGCTTTGTCTGGCCTCCTCTGCATAATTTTCTATATCTGACACAAATACATTGTATTGATTACCCAGAGAGGATCTAGATGGTAATCAGCCTGGAGATAGTCCTTTATAATAATGCGATCAATAGTTGCTGGAATTGGCTACGGATCTGAAGTAAAAAAGTTTGCTTTGGATATTGCTAATATGTTCCACACACAGCTTAATCATGAATTTCATTTAATCCCCTTCCATAATATTAATGATGTTTACAAAGCAAATCCTAACAATACAAGTAGAGGAGGTGCAGAAGATCTATACCTGGGATCAGCGAGTGTCATCACTACTGCAGGACGATTAATGGCACCGAGATCCTAAAGGAACCGCAAAAGAACCTTCTATACTGAACAAGTGGATAGTCAGAGGAGTCTAATCTGTCCGGGTTTTATACTATTACCTATCTCTTCCCATCTGTGTTACCCATGCAAGTACCTCACCTGTGTAACAGAATAAAAGGATTATTTACCAATCTAGAGGTGCTAAACCCAGTTGGTAATTTTCTGATTAATTAACTGGGTTATAGAGGATTAGATAAATATGGCTGCCTAGGGCAGCACCTTGCAGGGGGCCGCACCAGGGAGCAGGGGAAGAAAACAACTAAAAAATGTTTTAGTCTCCCACCTGCCTTTCAGACTTGCCAGTAAATCAGGTGTCTTTTTAAGGGCGGGGAGATTAAGCATATGGCGGGATTGGTCAGATCTGGTATGATGGTGTTATCCAGTCACAGCATGGCGGTATTGTTCAGGTCTGGTATGGCGGTGTTATCCAGTCACAGTATGGTGGTATTAGTCAGGTCTGGTGTGGCAGTGTTATCTAGTCACAGCATGGCGGTATTGTTCAGGTCTGGTATGGCGGTGTTATCCAGTCACAGTATGGTGGTATAGGTCAGGTCTGGTATGGTGGTGTTACCCAGTCACAGCATGGCGGTATTGGTCAGGTCTGGTATGGTGGTATTGGTTTGGTATGGTGGTATTGGTTAGATCTGGTATGATAGTGTTATCCAGTCACAGCATGGCGATATTGTTCAGGTCTGGTATGGCAGTGTTATCCAATCACAGTATGGTGGTATTAGTCAGGTCTGGCGGTGTTAAATGTGATGCCTGGAGCTATTACCTACCAATCCTGTGGTGAGAATTCCTTCAGACAATATGCAGACGGCTCTAATTGTTGGTTCAATGTGGAAATTTGTTTGTTTAAAGCAGTTAAAAACCACGAAAAACGTGATTCAGACAATGTTTCTACATGTAGAGAAATGTATGTGGTTGAAACCAGGCTCCCATTTCTTCCCCAGTAGTCATGTGCTGTTGCCAGGATTATTGGCCATATGGCTATTGGTTACCGCATAAGGGTCTGGTTGTCGCTGCATGTGGTGACGTACAGTAAATGTGGGAACGTGGCCTAAGACTGATCAGATATCAATATGATGTTCAGAAAGTAGAAAATCATGATGCTAATTGGTGAGTGAAGATGGGGCGTCTGCAGGTGCAGTGCCTAGGGCAGCAGCAGCTGTTAATACGGCCCTGAAAGTTTTAAATTGATCTTTAATCCAGGCTGACAGTGTCACAGTGGTGTGTCAGTGACACACGCCCCACACAGCCTCAGACTATGCTGCTCTTCATCCGATGATGCCACCCGACTCCTCCGGAATAGTTGAAGGTGGCCAAACTGGCTTGTTACTAGAAGTTACTAGGAAAACTAGTAAAACTAACTAGGCCTAAGGTTTAATGGCTTTGAAAGCTGGGCCAGATGTGCACATTTCTCTGGCCAAAGCCAAACTGACTAGAAATTTCCACCCCTTTAGGGATGTCCCCTTAGAGGGTTACACTTAGTTTTTCAATGATTGAAAAGGGATTGAACCAGGGAGACTCCTCCCTCAGAGCACACTTAAGAGCTGCCTGAGAGAAGGTCATGTGACCAGATTACTTTCACCTCTGACATGTGACCACTAGCAGGCTCCGACTGACCCACAGGGCAGCAGGGGAATCCCCCAAGGGGCCCTACCCTTTGGTGGGCCCACAAACAAGAGGTGAGCATCCCTGTCTAGCAGCTCCAGGATGACATATATGCCTTTCACCCGGTCACTTACTGCCTCTATCCAGTAATCTGGGGTTTCATCATATTATATAAAGGCAGGGAGGGACTAGGATGACAAGCAGCAGATTTAGCGCAGCCCCTCTCTTCTCCCCTGGGACCCTCCACCACCTTCTCCTCTCAGGCTGCCTCTATCTGCTCTATGTGCTGTTGCTGGCAGTCGGGTCACAGGGGGAGAGGAGGGAGAACGCTGCAGCCTGCACAGTGTAGCCCTGTGGCTGAAAATCTGACAGCATGTTAGCTGTACCCGATGCTTTCCTGTACCAGAGGTAAATATGTGTGTGAGAACATGTTTATTGTGGGAGTCTGTGTGTATGGTCCATGTGCGTGTATTATCTATGCGTATATGTAATGTGCATTTATTTAGATGTTTATTGTGCTTGTGTTTGTGTGTGTACTATGTATGCATATAGGTAATTTCTTTATATCTGTGTATGGTGTGTGTATTGTGCATGTGTACTATTTATGAATATAGGTAAGATGCATTTCTTTATATCTGTGTATGCATTGTGCATATTTGTATATAATATGTATGTATTATATACATGTATTATATGTATTATATACTGAGCTGTCAGACCGCTCAGCCAATCACTGGCCGGGACCGCAGCTCCGGAGTTGATGCTGTGCTGCGGGACCTGGGGAGGAAGACGGAGCGCAGGAGAAGCCCTGCTAGGTAATGTATGCTGCAAGGGCTGCAAGGACATCGGTAACGATGTCCCTGCAGCCCTCGCTAACGATTGTCGGGCCATGGAATAGGCCCAGTAAACGAGTGCTGATCTAGCAGATCGGTGCTCGTTTACATCGTTGATCGGACCCTGCTCGGCCCGTGGAATAGGACCCTTAAGCAGGGAGGGAGGTTGCAGCTATCCAGGAGCTTGGAGAAGCCTTTTTGTGTCTTTGTACCAAAGAATAGAAACATACAAAAATATTTATGGTATCATGTGTCTTCTTGACCTAACAGCATCTATCAGTGTCAGCAGTTGGGAACACGCATTACATCTGACAGATTCCCTTTAACCCCTTAAGGTCAAAGCCGATTTTCGCTTTTGCTTTTTCCACTTTATGTTTAAAAGGCCATAGCACTTTTTTCACCTAGAGACCCATATGAGACCTTATTTTTTGCGATACCAATTGTACTTTGCAATGACAGGCTGAATTTTTTCATAAGATATGCTGTGAAACCAGATAAAAAAATCATTTGTGCTGTCAAATTTAGAAAAAAAAAAGGAATTTGTTTTAATTTCAGGGAGTTTCGTGTTTACGTCATTCGCCCTGGGGTAAAACTGACTCCTCAAGACGTTACAATTACAACGATATGTAACATGTTAACTTTTATTTTATTTGATGGCTTTTAAAAAATTCAAACCATTGTTAACAAATATATGTTCCTAAAAATCGCTCCATTCCCAGGCTTATAGCGCTTTTATCCTTTGGTCTATGGGGCTGTGTGAGGAGTAATTTTTTGCACCATGATGTGTTCTTTCTATCGGTACCTCATTTTTTCTGGATTTGATGTGACCAAAAATGTGCAATTTTGCACTTTGGAATTTTTGGCGCTTACGCTGTTTACTGTGCAAGATCAGGAATGTGATAATTTAATAGTTCGGGCGATTACGCTCGCGGCGATACCAAATATGTTTATTTATTTATATTCATAAAATGGGAAAAGGGGGGTGATTTGGACTTTTAATAGGGGAGGGGCTTTTTTTATTAATAAAAAAGACATTTTTACTTTTTTTTTAACTTTAACTGGAAGTCTCTCTCTCTGTCTCACTGTGTCAGACTGGAAAGAATACACCAATTCCTGCAGGACATACAGCAGCTGATAAGTACTGGAAGACTGGAGATTTTTATAATAGAAGTAAATAACAAATTTCTGTCACCAGTTGATTTGAAAGACTTCTCGGATGATCACAGACTTCATATGAAAGCCTGAGAAATGTAGTTTTACATGCCACCCATACTGCTTGTCTCTATTCACTTCAACAGCTTTATTATTAATTCTCTTTGGCAGCTTTTGTAACATACGATTCCATCAAATTGCCAGCAGTCTCCTTTATGTTAACAAATCCGCCGTATATAACTGTATACCAGTGGATTCTAAACTGAGTGACCGGAAATGCTGGGAATTGTAGTGTATAGAAATGTCTGTGAACCACAAGTGTCCCTCTAAAAAGTTGTGAGGTATGGAAGAAGAGCTGACTGCAAAGCATTATGGGGAAGCTTGATGTCATGTGTTTTCAGTCATCATCATAAACTTTACAGCAATGGGGCAGCTTTACCAACCAAAACACAGTCTGATTCGCCTATAGCAACCAATCACAGATCACCTTTCATATCCTAACAAGCTCTTATAAAATTAAAGCACGGCTTTCATTGGTTGCTATGGGCAAGTTAGACTGTCTGAGTTGCGCATGACAATAATCACAGTTCAGCTTTTATTTTACCAGAGTAATTTAAGAAACAAAAGCTGAGCTGTGATTGGTTGCTATGGGCCACATTAAAACATATTATTTCGTGTTCTTAGTGTGGCCTAACCATAAGCTGCTTGGTCACAAGTGTGTTTAGTGATCTCTTCAGTATAGTGCATTGCCAGTCATCAATGGGTTAATGCTTCAGATATGTTTGCCTGAAGTAACCATGGCAACCGTGCACTGTGATGACAAACGCTTATGTCATAAAGAAGCTTCCATAAAGCAATGCACGGCGCCCTGATCAGTGCCATCTTGGATGCGCCAGAGGACCTTGAGCTTGACTACTTTACTGCCCCCTACCCTTGATGAAATTTGGAGTTTCTAGCAGGGGAAAAGTCTCCACCTTCTTGAGAAGTGGACCTGGATCTGTGAGGGAGAAGATATACATCCGCCTAGCCATCAATAAGATGACAGGTATAGCAGCCAGATTTCTCTCCCATCCAGTTTATTATATTTATAGTATGATATTACCCTCTAAGCCCAGGGGAGGGGCAACTCTCCAGCCATGGCTCCCTCGAAGTTTCCCCCACAGGGGGTTTTTCCTCGCCTGAGTGCTGGAGAGTGACTCTTTGTGAGTCGGGGGTCTGCCATTTTCAGTGTCATGTAATTTTAAATAAAATTGGGACCCTTTGACACCTGATTACAATGTGTTGTGTCTTTATTTTTCGCTCTTTGGTTATTTTGCTTGGGAGTTGGGTGTCCATTACATATTGCAAAATCATAAAGCTGGACATCTGCCAGCTACACCGATCTATCACCTGCACAATGAGCACAAGTAGGATGGAGCAGTGGCTAGTAGAACTCCTGCATGTATGTGCATATCCCTGGATTAAAGGGACATGGACACCATGGACACCCCCATATATATACATTATATATATGTTGCAGGGAAATTATAACATCAGGCATTTTATCAAATCCCTAAGGATTTGATGTACGTATCGTGCATGTGTGTGTGTGTGTACTATGTATGCATATAGGTAATGTACATTTCTTTATATCTGTGTATGATGTGTGTATATATTGTGCATATTTGTATGTACATGTTTTGTTCCCATACCTAAACCTGCTGGGGGCTCAGTGTCCAAGTGTCAGTTGAGCAGGGAAGGAGGAAAGAGGAGACTTTCTAACTTGTAGCTATTCAGGAGCTTGAAGAAGCCTCTTTGACTCTTTGTACCAAAGAATTAAAGCATTTTCTATGCTATGGAAGCACAGACAAATATATATAAGGTACCATGTGTCTTCTTGACCTAACAGCATCTAACAGTGTCAGCAGTTGGGAACAAGAATTACAGCTAAAGGAGAAGTCTTGTGAAACTAACAAATGACAGGCAGGCAGGAGTGTGTGTGAAGATAATAAAGAAAGTATACTTACCAGTCCCCGTGCCCCATAGCACTGCTCTTGGGTCTCTCTCACAGCTGACAGAAGTCATATGTCAGATAACGTTGAGGAAGCGCTACGAGGGCACGGGGACAGGTATACTTTCTTTATTATGTTCCCGCACCCCCTGGCTGCCTGAGATTTGTTAGTTTCATGACACTTCTACTTTCAAGAAAATTAAGTGGCACACTATGCTGTTTGCATAGAGTGACTGGCAAGTTACTAGCAGTGAGCTAGCATCGCTGGTCACATATACTCTGTGCAAAGTCGCTATAGTAATGTGAAAGGTTTGACACTGGTTATATCTGGTATATGTAGGGTGGGCCCCAAGAATTAAATTCTCTGGTGGGCCTAAGGTACCCCAGTCTGACACTGACCACTAGAGGTGCCAAATAAACTGTCCCTGTGATGCAAAGTGCAGAAAATAGATCTCCAGACTGAAAGGTCAATAAAACAATAACCCTTACATGCCCATAATACTGGTGTGAAATTCTGGTTGTGTCTAGCAAAAGATTCCTCAGCCATCCGACAACTATAGACACAGAGTAGCTGGGATACAGGTACCAGGACACTGCACTAGTTACCACAGCTAGTGCTTACAATTCACGGATAATCACAGACTGCACCGAGACACGCAGCAAGTCCAGGTTCAGGCTATGTTCTCACTATGTATCTGTGCGGCTGTATTTTTTATGCGTCTGGAAATGTGCGTCTGAAACTCCGGCCGTGGGAAAAAATAGACATGCGGCTGAAAACATACGGTCATTTACTTGGAAATCTGGTTCAACTAAAAATAACAAATAAAATCTTTAGAAAGTGATGCAATCACCTCTGGATGCATCTGGGAAAGCAGGGAAACAGTTTACAGGAATCGCTATTACCGGGGTTTGCGATCCTCTGCAGTAATGCCGATGCCTCTCATGGTTAATATATTTAATTAATAAAACACATTTTCGTTGTAATAAAGTCCCTTTTGTTGTTCAATAATTAAATTTAAACGAATCCATCATTTTGCAATTAAATATACTGTTTAAATAAATATATATATAAATAAATGTATATTTATATATATATTTATTTTTTGACAGTATATTTAATTGCACAATGATGGATTTGTTTAAATTAAACTATTGAACAACGAAACTGATTTTATTACAACGAAAATGTGTTTTATTAATTAAATATTAATTAGTACAGGAAGCTCCATTAAGCCGTTAATTCATATTCCTGGTAATAGAGCATTCTGTACTAATCAACACTTTACTTTAATTAAAACATCAAATGTTTCTTCTAATTATGTTATCACAATAGCATTATTCGAAGAAACATTTTGAATTATATGTGCGCTCAGCTGATTGGCTGATCGGCTGAGCGCACATATAAAGAGCCGGTCCGCAGTACAGTGACTTCATTGTGCTGCGGACCAGCGAAGAGGACACATCGGGGTGAGTATACAGCTCTCCCCACCCCCTCCCCAGCACTGCACCCATCCCAGTAAGGAAGGGTGGTCACTTAACCTATTACTATTACTAAGTCGGGGCCTAGTGTTAGCCGGTATAAAATGGCTAACACTAACCCCCCATTATTACCCCAGTGCCCAATGCCACCAGGGATACTGGTAAGAGCCTGGTGCCAGTGGTCCCGGAGCGTCAAAATTGGCGCTCCTGGACTGGGCTGCAGCAGGCTGGTAAGATTTAGGCTGGGGAGGGCCTAAACCAATGGCTCTTCCCACCCTGGTGTTACCAGGCTGCTGTCGCTTGGTTTTTAACCCGGCTGGTTATAAAAATAAGGGGGACCCTATGCGTGTTTTTTTTAAATAAATAAATAATTTAAAAAAACCGCATAGGGTCCCCCCTATTTTTATAACCAGCCGGGTTAAAAACCAAGCGACAGCAGCCTGGTAACACCAGGGTGGGAAGAGCCATTGGTTTAGGCCCTCCCCAGCCTAAACCTTACCAGCCTGCTGCCGCCCAGTCCAGGAGCGCCAATTTTGACGCTCCGGGACCCCTGGCACCCCGCTCTTCCTAGTACCCCTGGGGGCATTGGGTACTGGGGTAATAATGGAGGGTTAGTGTTAGCCATTTTATACCAGCTAACACTAGGCCCCGACTTAGTAATGGATTCTGTCTATCAGACGGCTTCCACTACTAAGTCTATAAAGTAAAGAAATAAAGACAACACACAAGTGAAAAAAAAATTTTATTCAAATAAAAACACCCACACACCCCTCATTGACCATTTTATAAAAAAAAACACCAAACAACCGCTGGTCATCGTCGTAGTCCACCGAATCCGACATAATCCACAGGATACCGATATCTGAAAAACAAAAAGGGAGAAACACACAAAAAACACACAAACAGGAGCACAACACCCATCATTGTGAGCAGTAGCGGTCTTGGGCACCACACATCCCACACAATTGTGTGGGGCCCCCGACATCCAGGGGGGCCCCGCTCTGGTGCCCAAGACCGCTGCGGCTAACTATGTGCGCTCGTAACGAGCGCACATAGTTACAGGCAGCAGCGGCACTGACAGGGCAGGAGCCATTGGCTCCCTCCCTGTCAGTCACTCTTGTGGCCGCAGGAAGTGTTTTCCCTGCGGTCACAAGAGGCTGCTCTGTGTCTCTGGTGCCGGCTCTCGAGGCGTCACTGGAGCGCCGGTGCCATGACAACGGGAGAGCGGTCTTATGTGACCGCAGGGGAAACACTTTCCGCGGCCACAAGAGGGAAGAGAAGAGACGAAAACCGAAGAGGAGATGCCGGTCCCAGGTGAGTAAAAATGTTTGGTTTTTTTTGTTTTTTTTTGTGTTATATACTATATAGGAGGTAGAGCACACAGTGGGGGCCTATATAAAACGGGAGGAGCGCACAGGGGGGCTATATAAACGGGGGGAGCGCACAGGGGGGCTATATAAATGGGGGGAGCGCACAGGGGGCTATATAAACGGGGGAGCGCACAGGGGGCTATATAAACGGGGGGAGCGCACAGGGGTGCTATATAAACGGGGGAGCGCACAGGGGGGCTATATAAACGGGGGGAGCGCACAGGGGGCTATATAAATGGGGGGAGCGCACAGGGGGCTATATAAACGGAGAGCACAGGGGGGCTTCATAAACGGGGGGAGCACACAGTGGGGGTCTATATAAACGGGGGAGCGCACAGGGGGGCTATATAAACAGGGGAGCACACAGGGGGGCTCTATATAAGTGGGGGAGTGCATGGGGGCTATATAAACGGGGGGAGCGCACAGGGGGGCTATAAAAACGGGAGCACATAGGGGGCTATATACAAGTGGGGGAGCTCACAGGGGGCTATATACAAGTGGGGGAGCTCACAGGGGGCTATATACAAGTGGGGGAGCTCACAAGGGGGCTATATAAGGGGGGAGCACACAGGGGGGCTATATACAAGTGGGGGAGCTCACAGGGAGGCTATATACAAGTGGGGGAGCACACAGGGGGTATATAAAACTGGGGGCAGCACACGGGGTATATACAACTGGGGGCAGCACACGGGGGGTATATACAACTGAGGGGAGCACACGGGGTATATACGACTGGCAGCAGCACACAGGGGTTCTATATAGTATATTGGGGGAGCACACAGGGGGGCTATGTATAACTGGGTGATCACACAGGTCTATATATAACTGCGGGAGCACACAGGGGGGTCTATATACCACTGGGGACAGCACACAAGAGGTATATACTACTGGGGGCAGCACACAAGTGGTATTTACTACTGTCGGCAGCGCACAAGGGGTCTATATAACTGGGGGCAGCACACAGCGGTCTTAATTACATTGGGACTGCACAGAAGTGCCTATATGCCTTACTACTATACTGGGGCACAGAACATACCTAATTATTAAGTGGGAGCACAGGGACACCTTTAATCTGTGGGGGCACAGAGGGGCGTAACTACTATATAGACGAAGAGGGGACCTAACTACTGTATGTGTTGGAGCCTACAATATTTCTCTGACAGATTCTGGAGGGAAGATTCACAGCTGGGAGAAGACTTCAAGGTGGCTCACGCTGGATGGAGAGAGAAAGAAAAAAAAGTAAGTCACTGGATGTAACTGCACTCTGTTATAGGGTCTGTAGTGATAGGGGTCATGGTGTGGCAGTATTATGTTATGGCATCATTGGTAATATCTTCCTGTTTTGTTCAGAGCAGTTTTGAGGTGATATGTAATCTCTGTATGGTGGTAGGAGGGTTATAAGAGGACTACTGGGGGGGGGGGGGCAGCGCATGTCGAGGAGGGGGGGCATGGGGGGGCCCCAGAAATGCCAAGACCGCCCCTGATTGTGAGCGGTGTTGTGCTCCTTACAGTATGCAGCATCTTTACAGATCGCTGCTTACAGTCTGGCCCCCAAGGGGTTAAGGGAGGATGTATTGCAGACTGCACCCATCCCAGCAAGGAAGGGGTTAAGTGACCCCCCTTCCTTACTGGGATGGGTGCAGTGCTGGGCAGGGGGTGGGGAGAGCTGTATACTCACCCCGATGTGTCCTCTTCGCTGGTCCGCAGCACAATGAAGTCACTGTGCTGCGGACCGGCTCTTTATATGTGCGCTCAGCCGATCAGCCAATCAGCTGAGCGCACATATAATTCTAAATGTTTCTTCTAATAATGCTATTGTGATAACATAATTAGAAGAAACATTTGATGTTTTAATTAAAGTAAAGTGTTGATTAGTACAGAATGCTCTATTACCGGGAATATGAATTAACGGCTTAATGGAGCTTCCTGTACTAATTAATATTTAATTAATAAAACACATTTTCGTTGTAATAAAATCAGTTTCGTTGTTCAATAATTTAGTTCTAACGAATCCATCATTGTGCAATTAAATATACTGTCAAAAAATAAATATATATATATAAATATACATTTATTTATATATATATTTATTTTAACAGTATATTTAATTGCACAATGATGGATTCGTTAGAATAAAATTATTGAACAACGAAAGGGACTTTATTGCAACGAAAATGTGTTTTATTAATTTAATATATTAACTATTAGAGGCATCGGCATTCGGCATTATTGCCGGCTATTTTTGAAGTACGGACCGCCTGTCAATCCACGGCCGTGAATTTGCACAGTTCCAGCCGCAAATAATGGTCTTGTTCATTTTTTACGGGTCCATTTACGATCGGGCCGTAGGCTCATACATAGTGTGCACTGTGCAGCCGTATATCGTATACTTTGCAGCGTACGCATGCACCGGAAAAATACGGCCGATGATTTACCGCCCGCAATACAGCCGCACAGATGCATAGTGTGAACCTAGCCTCAGCCTGCATTTATTGAGATTGCAAGCAATAGCCACGGGGAGTACTGCTGTGTGTAAGAGCACCCTGAAGCGAGTGCAGATGAAGTGCAGTACCACACATAACCTGTAAATAGGTGTTACATGTTTTTTAGAAGACAGCAGCCATGCTTTTATTTAATCCTGTATAACCCCATTCCCTAAGTATATATGTACTAAGCAAACAATCTATGTAAAAGAATGTGAAAACTACCTGCACACTGGTTCCTCATTTCCATCCTCTTTGAACACATGGAAAGTAAGTGCAAACTGTGTGGTGATGGTGACTGTATGGTTTGCAGGCTGAAGGCTTTGGGCAGCTGGAAGACTCATAAGTGGCTGTAAAAGACACTGAATTAAAAAAAAATGTGTGTTATTTGCGGGACAAGGAATATGTGAATAGCAAAATATATATGCAGATATGCAAACCATAAGGGTAAATCGACCACTTCTATTAGGCCTGGTTTACACTGTGCATTTTTTCGCATTTACATCATATTCATGGGGAAAAAAAACTCATGTGTTTATATAGTGCCTGGCAGCAGTTTTGCAGTGTGGTTATTGACAGCCTACCTGGGTCATAAAACCTGTGCTGCCAATAACTGCATCACAAAGCCGCACTGACGTGGTAAATATGCATGTATTCAGAGGTGCTTTTTTTCCAAACTTCAAAGTGCAATAAAAACAAATTGCAAAAACAAATAGATAACATGCATTTGGCCACTTTCAACTCTACCTTCGTAATTCTACATGGCTCTAAATCCTACAGCTTCAAATGGATAACAAATAATAATTTACAATAAATATAAAGAAATCCACTATTGGCAATAATAGCAGGCTGCGCCATGTATAACGATTTGATGCTCTATCATGGTGTTCCCACATTTGTGGTAAATGAAGGCCACTGAAACCGAACCTCCATGCAGTCACCAATAGCTGGGTCATTTTACCGATAATCCAAACAACATTGTGCGATTATTGGTGAAAAAATGGAGGCGCTGTTCTGGCCGAATGCATTCCTCTGTATGTGGGAACGTGGCCTAAGAGAGAGATGTATCTATAGTACAGTGGGTCAGCACCAATGAGGGAATCAGCAGCAGGTGGTAGGTCTCTTTTTTTTTCTCTTTGTGCCTCATCGCCTTCCACCCAGATCATTTTTTTAAATAAAAATATTTATGGATTAATGGAAGCCATGTAATCTGCGGTAAACAACCCACACGGATGTTTTCAGAATCCCAAGCCACCACAACCAGGCTGGACAGGACCTGGGGGCATTTGTTTTGGAGATAGGTGTATGCCCTAAAGGTGCGCACCACATTTATCTGACACATATGGAGTATACTGTAGATATGGTCTTATTTTAACGTTAAAGAAAATACCTGAAGTGTATAATATCTTACCTTGTAGCAGTAATCTGACATATAAAGCAATGTTATTGGATGGAGGAGATAATTGTTCACTGTTAATAAAGCTTCATCATAATTCAGTTCATTTGCTGTGACAAAGGAGGGTAACCAGGTTAGAACGTCTACACAGCTGCAATTTAACAGTTCCCTAAGAGAGTTTACTACCTGTATAGTAAATATTAAATCACCCCAGGAATCTGGAACTATGCATTGTGCGATTCTCTGTTATTTCATCTGGAAACATGTTAACCTGATCTTTTGGAGTTACCATTCCCCTTTTCAATGAGGCTTGTCCCTACACACTCCAACACTTGAGAAAACTGGTAGTCAGACCACCATCGATCAAGCTAGACATGACCCCTTTAAAGCAGTATTCCGCTCAAACATAACTTTTGATATGTTGCTGCCCATGGTGAGACTAACAATAGCTTCCATAAATGTTATCATCTATTCAGTCTCCTTCCCCCACTTCTGAGCTGCTGCTTTCTGCTGAAGACACAAAATACTGTGGGTGAGCTTTTCTCTCTGTCTCCCCCTCCTCCCCCCTCCCTTCTGAGACAGCTGACGTAAGCAAGTACCTGGCAGGCTTTCTCTGCAATATTGTAGCTTCTTTATAATGCCAGGGAGTAGAGATGAGCAAATTTACAGTAATAATGAAGTGAAGCGCATAGTTATCACTGAAATCCACTCATCAGCCGGTTGCCTTTTAACTAACTGCCACTCCGGTACTTAGGCATCAAAATATAACCAACACTCTGGAATTTACTAGTGAAAACCTTATGTAATTTGAATTTGTACCATTATGGAAACAATAATGGCTCTTCACAATTGAGCTTTTCACACATGATTCATCATCATTACAAAAAGAGGTTTTTTTAATACATGATTTGCAAAGTGTCACTTCATTCCTATCTGCATTCTGCTCATCAGGCTGCAGGCTTTGCTGCGCTCTGTGGAAAAAGATAGATCCAGTCCTGGAAAACTGGGAGAAGAGACGTAAGAAGCGATTCGCTTCATTCCTGCTGTAAATTTGCTCATCTCTAATCACATCATATAGTCCCCGTAATTACACTATCTATAGATAGATAGATAGATAGACAGACAGACAGACAGACAGACAGACAGACAGACAGATAGACAGATAGATAGATAGAGAGAGAGAGGTAAATGCCTTACCTTCTGCATGGCACAGAGCAAATACTCCAAGAAGAACTACAACTCCAGCAGACATTCCCATGTTTACTTGCAGCCTCTGGTTCAGGAAGCTCAATGAGCCTTGATCACAGGTATACGGATTATCTTCACACATAGCAAGGGGAGGTTGGCTGTAGATAATCACTGGTTGAAGTCCAGAGTTAAGTCTCAGAACTTTCTGCCAACTTTTGCCTCATACTGGCCCATAAAGACACACTTTACTGCTATTATATATTTTTATATGGATCTTCTCCCCCCCCCCCCCCCCCCCTCAGAACTAAGCTTGTGGCACTAGACGACATGTATATATTCTATAAAGTTCTGGCAGAGGGAATGTAGTGCAGGTTGAGGGAGTATGTGCAATGAGCAGCTCACTAACAAAGAAATAGAGGAAATTTACAGTAAAGGCCCTATTATACCTGTTGAAAGACAAACAACTGCAACGATCAGCCGACATGGTTCATGACGGCTGATTGTTGTCTTCAATTACACAGGACGATTATCGTCCGTAACAGCCGATAATCCTTCCGTGTAATAGGGCCTCATTAATGAAGTGAAATGCTGTTATCATTGCAACCAACTCCTCAATCAGCTACCTTCTAACTGACACCTCCCCAGGTGCTGGGAAAAGCTGGATCCAGTCCTGGGAAACTGGGAGAGTTTTGCCAATACTGGATCCAGCTTTTCTCAGCACCCAGGGAGGAGCAGTAGTCAGTTAAGGGAAGGAAGGCAAGTAGGTGGACAGCCTTAGTAGCATTAATGATTGGTCCTGGGGCACCAGTCCCCGCTTGTTTGCCCTCCTCCAGCATCTCCCAATTGCCATCTTCCTCACAGTGGCCATCAGCCGCACTATGCATGTTAGCCACCATCCTCACCAGCCACCATCTCCGCCCGCCTTTAATGGGGCATACCTGGCTACAAGGGGCAGTGTATATGGCCACAGGGGGCATATCAGACTACAGAAAGCTTTCTGGGGTGCAAAGGGCATACCTGGCTTCATGGGATATGCCTGGCTACAGAGGGCATTGTATATGGCTGCAGGAAGAATATCTTCCTGCAGAAGGCATAGCTGACTGTAGGCAGCATTCCTGGCTACAGGGGCATTATTATTTGACATTACTTCAGCATTATTACAGATTTATGTCGATTGCTTCACCATAGAATTCCAGAAAGGGTAAATCAGGATAAAATAAAGAATAGGATTGAGCACAATTGAACAAGATTCGGCCGGCTAGGTGAGTATCGGTCCTCGCTCCATCTACAAAATAACAGAAAAAAAGGGGAAGATTAGATATTTGTGAAATATAATAAATGAATTTTTATACATTATATCTTAGTACTCTTTCTTACAGCAGCAACAAGTAGGTTACACAGCGGTGATGCTCATAAAAAGGCTTTCAGTGAAAAATCAACATTAAGCCCAAATGGTTGTAGGGCATTGAGATGAGTGATCCACTGTGCTTCTCTTTGCTTTAGCATTCTCTGTCTATTACCACCCCGGCGTGGTATTGGTATATGATCAATCACCATAAATCTCAATTGTTGAACAGTGTGCCCCGCCTCCACAAAGTGTCTGGAGACCGGGAGATCTAATCTACCAGTACGTATAGAAGACTTGTGATTATTCAGCCGTATACGGCATTCATTAGTGGTCTCGCCAACATATATGTATGGACATGGGCACTGTAAGACATAAATGACATGATCAGTCCTGCAAGTCGCATAATACCTCAGTTTAAAACTGCGATTAGTAGTCAGATGGCAAAAAACATCACCCTTAATCATCAAACCACAGCTCTCGCATCCTAAGCATGGGTAACTGCCCGGTTTAAGTGATGAGGGAAGATCCAGCTTCTTTTTTTGACAATCTGCCCGGACTAGTTTGTCCCTAATGCTAGCTGATCTCCTATATGAAAAAAGTGGTGGAGAATTCAGTATAGGGACATTGCTATGGAAATCGGCTACAATATTCCAATGCCGGCAAATTATTTGAGCTATATGGTGACTCTGCTCATTGAAAGTTGTAATAAATGGGACTCTTTCTAGTGTCTTTTTCTTTACGGCCAAGGGAAAGCTTTGTTGTGTACAAACCTCAGTGATGCTCTTCTGAACCAATTTCCTGGGATACCCACGCTGTATAAAGCGGTGCCCCATTTCTTGCATTCTGTAATCAAGTTTGGACACATCATCTACAATTCTGCGGACCCTCATTAGTTGGCTGCGAGGGAGTTACTCAACCATCACTGAGGTTTGTACACAACAAAGCTTTCCCTTGGCCGTAAAGAAAAAGAAAAAGACACTAGAAAGAGTCCCATTTATTACAACTTTTAATGAGCAGAGTCACCATATAGCTCAAATAATTCGCCGGCATTGGAATATTGTAGCTGATTTCCATAGCAATGTCCCTATACTGAATTCTCCACCACTTTTTTCATATAGGAGATCAGCTAGCATTAGGGACAAACTAGTCCGGGCAGATTGTCAAAAAAAGAAGCTGGATCTTCCCTCATCACTTAAACCGGGCAGTTACCCATGCTTAGGATGCGAGAGCTGTGGTTTGATGATTGAGGGTGATGTTTTTTGCCATCTGACTACTAATCGCAGTTTTAAACTGAGGTATTATGCGACTTGCAGGACTGATCATGTCATTTATGTCTTACAGTGCCCATGTCCATACATATATGTTGGCGAGACCACTAATGAATGCCGTATACGGCTGAATAATCACAAGTCTTCTATACGTACTGGTAGATTAGATCTCCCGGTCTCCAGACACTTTGTGGAGGCGGGGCACACTGTTCAACAATTGAGATTTATGGTGATTGATCATATACCAATACCACGCCGGGGTGGTAATAGACAGAGAATGCTAAAGCAAAGAGAAGCACAGTGGATCACTCGTCTCAATGCCCTACAACCATTTGGGCTTAATGTTGATTTTTCACTGAAAGCCTTTTTATGAGCATCACCGCTGTGTAACCTACTTGTTGCTGCTGTAAGAAAGAGTACTAAGATATAATGTATAAAAATTCATTTATTATATTTCACAAATATCTAATCTTCCCCTTTTTTTCTGTTATTTTGTAGATGGAGCGAGGACCGATACTCACCTAGCCCGCCGAATCTTGTTCAATTGTGCTCAATCCTATTCTTTATTCTATCCTGATTTACCCTTTCTGGAATTCTATGGTGAAGCAATCGACATAAATCTGATGGGAGTTGAGACAGATGTGCCCCAGAGAATGGTCATATTGGGTGTCTGGCAGCCAAGATATTAAGGACGGAGTCCGGAGCTCATAAAGAGTGAAGATTCACCAAATTCGAGCGGGACTACGTCCTTGCTGCTGTGTACGCTACATGTGACAACCTCAGAAATTAGGGGACACGTTTGGCTCTTTTTCCCATTAGTCTTTTGCTAAACCAATTTTTACTTAGTCTGGGCACCGGAGAGTTTTTCCCTACTCCAAGATGGCGCTCCGACGAAATATGGCGTTTGTGCGCATGCGCGCAGCATGTCACGTGATCACAAGTGGTTGCGTGAGGTCATCACAGTGCGCGATATGGACGCATCCTGTCCTGCGCACTCCGTTTATTTACAAGCTGAAAGGAGCATGGCCACGGCAGAATGGGATTGGCGGAACAAAGGGGCGGTGAGTGAAGTCCGGCCTCCATATTAACTGTTACTATGATGGACAATTTTATTTTTGTAAATTTGAGGACTTTAAAGGGACTGATTATTCACAAGAGAAACTGCACTGGGATCATTGTGTAATACAGTGCATAGCTATGTATATATTTTTTCACATGATTGCACCTGATAAATGTATTATTGTATATTCCCTCATTGTTTGTATATGACATCACTGATTGAGAGACATACCCTTATGGGGTGTCACCTTCTGTATAAATATCACATGTATGACACTTTGTACTTGCTTGAAAAAGACTCAGTTTTGAGTTGAAACGTCGCTGTACGTATACGGGTGAATAAACCTGCACCTATTCACTTCATTGGAGTGCCGTCTACCTGCTTTATTCTATACTCTGTGGAGTCGGGGGTCGACTACCTAGGACGTGCACCCATCGGCTGGAAGCCATTTGACTTTAAGTCAGCACAGTGCCGTTCAATTCTATTATTTTTCCTATATATATATATATATATATATATATATATATATATATATATATATATATATAGATAGAGAGAGAGCTCAAGAAGTATACACCAAAAAGGGAACCATATCACAGCATGTCTTTATTCAATGATTTCCACGAAGTAACAGAAATACATGGTTTCTGGGGACAGTTTTCTCTTTTTCCTGTACATCTGGATCCACAAGCCTTCATAAGTTATTGCTACTATAAATTTCATGAATTTTGACTCCCTACAGTCCAAGCTAAAATGGATCAAGGACAACTTCACTCCAGGACCAAGTAAGTGTCTAGGTGTATTATATACAGTATGTTCCCAAATATATCGACATCTTAGCTTTAAAAAATAGATGAACTAAAAAAGTTAAATAAACACTTGGTTCAGGATGATACCAAGCAGTGAAGACACTGAAGAGTTGTCTATTCAATAAGTCGGCTGCCATATTTACAAGGAGCTGTACATTTTGCAAGACCTATGTGTTCAGTTTGGCTCTGTGCCCCTGAGACTTGACTTTTGTTTCTTTTTCTCTTTTTGTCCAATGGCACGGAACAGCTTTTTCCTGGCCTCTTTCTGCCTCTTCAGCTTTTCTTCTTCTTCCTTTGACTTGTGACGCAGGAACTCTTTCCTCTGTTGCTTTTGCTTTGATTTGGCCTTTTGTTTCTTATAGTTATTCACAGTGCCCAAAGCGTTGAGAAGGGCAATTATCTGTGGGGCAAAAAGAATTGCATTTGTTAACCATCAGTGAGTGCACATTGTCCACTACAACAATTTGAATGTTAAACCAAAAAAATTATAAAAAACTGCAGAATTTCTGAAAATATATATCAGTAAGCTGAAAGAACTATGCAGTATGAGACCAAATAAAATCCGGGGAATATCACCTGAGTTTTTATATATATATATATATATATATATATATATATATATATATATATATATTATATATATATATCTATCTATATATATATATATATATATATATATATATATTATATGCTGTTTGTGTATTTTAAGTTTAGTGGGTTCTTTTTGTTTTTATTAAAGGACTATCTAAGTATGCTATCACCTATCCATTAGATAGGATTTATATGGCTGATAGGTGGAAGTCTGACTCTGACTGCTGGAACCCCCCACCAATCATGAGAATGGGGACCAAACTGCCCCCGAAATGAACGGCACACACTGTGCATGTGTGGCCATCCAATATCTATAGGGCCGCCAAACATTTCTAAGAGCTGAATACAGAAATGTCCAGTGGCCCCACTGAGAATGAATAGAGCAGTGGCTGTGCGCCCTTCATTCTGGGGACAGTTATTTAGTATTAGTGGGGGTCCCAGTGGTTGAATCCCCAGTGTAAATGAAGGATAACATGCTCAGATGGTAATACCCCTTTAGGACCATTCAAAGAAGAACTTGCAAAAAAAAAAAAATACAGGCAGAGTGACTGCACTCACCTTTCTCTCATGAGGTTCCCGGATAACCGCAGGTCGCACCTTGTCCCTGGTCACTTTAGCTTTCTTTTCCATCATCTTGGGCTTACTCTTAAATGGCAGCGCTTTCTGAAGAGCTTTAGGAATATGCAGCGGATTAAAGTGTCTTTCTTGCCTCACAATGGTCTGTAAATATAAAACATACAGGTTTACATAAAAGGCAAATGATGTCAGTGATGAAGACCACTATTTATTGCTGTCTGCATTTATCGCTCACTGGATAGTACTCAAGTACCTTGTAGACAGAATCTTTACGTTGCTTCTGTCTGATGCCAAGCTCATGTCTCAGCTGACCCACAGTTTTCATACCAGTCCATGACTCCTTTTGACCCACAGGTTTTAACAGTGAGGTCACAGGATTATAAAAGGTGGGAACAGTAACTGGGAACCAAGTGCGCAGAAACACAATATCTAAAAAGGAATAACAAGGAAACGTGATGTATTGAGACTGAATGTAAAAAAGAGCAAGAGAAGGAAATCTTATTTTACTGTGCAGCTTTTAGTGGTAATGCAATTGCCCAATACAGTGGTGCCTTGGATTACGAGCATAATTTGTTCTAGGACCGTGCTTGTAATCCAAATCCACTCTTACATCAAAGCAAATTTTCCCATAAGGAATCACTGATATGCAGACAATTGGTTCCACACCCCAAAAATAATAATTTATTATTCTGAATTACATGTAAAACAAATTAAACAAAGATTTAGAAACAGCTGAATAAGTGATATTATAAGTTACTGTACAGTAATGGAGAGGATGGGAATACAAAGGCTAACAGACTGCAGGGGGCATGAAGGAATAAGCAGGGCAGATGTGGGCATAGCATAACAGCACACTCTGTCTGGGGAGAGAAGGGTTACAGCTATGAAGAGATTACCTCTACAGTCCTGTCCCCTGATACAAGCCCCAGCCTGAAGTGGATCTGCCATAATTTGGAAGGTGAGGGAGACTTCCCGGGTAAGAGTACAGGGCTGTAGACCACGCTATGCAGACCATGCCCCTACCCCACTCCCCCTTCCACCCAGTACAGGGAGCTCTTAAACCAAAGCAATGCTCTTAAACCAAGTCACAATTTTGAAAAACTGTGAGCTCCTAAACCAAAATGCTCTGGAACCAATTTACTCTTAAACCAAGGTACCACTGTATAAGGAAAAAAAGTTTGGCAAATGCAAAATTTTAATTAAGGGAGTTGAATAGAGCTCCATGGGGTGCTCATTATTGGAGATATTATTTGCAAAAAGACAACCTAACGTAAGAAGAGTCAACCTCTGTAATATAGTATTCATGGAACACTTTCTGCTGGATTCTGTATCCCTCTATTACATAAGCAAATAGAGGTACAGTAGGACCCTATAGAATCCTATGGGTTCCTTATTACCACTCCAAATAAGAATGTAAAATGCTTATGTGCATGGGGCTTTAAGGTAAATCTGTAGCGGCTGGTACCCACCCCAAAACTGCCTGTACTGTTTTGTACACTTCATCACACATGTCCAGTTGTCGACCTTTCCTCTAGGGCTGCTATGTTGCCAAATAAAAAGGTCTCTGCATCTGTTCCCTAGGCCTGCAACGCCTCTCTCCCAGCCTCCATCCAGCCTAAAATAAGGAGGTGGGGAGAAAGACGCTGCAGGCCTAGGGCACGAATGTGGGTACCGGCCTGTACAGATTCGCTTTAAAGAGTCCGTCATAAGTTGGGGGGACATTGTATATGTCAGAGGTTCTAAGTTCAGACCCTCACCAATCTCTAGAAATAGTTGCTGTACAGGATGAGTACCGTGAACTTAAAATAGAGCTTGTCTCGCAAAGAGAGGAGCAGATCATAAGGAGTGTGAGGGGGAAGGGGGGCTGGAGATGGGACGGGTGGAATCAAAGTGTTTTTTCTTCTGGTTCTATATAGATATCGGTGGTGGAATGATATCTAAGGAGGCATTCAAATGTCTGCAAAATACTGTTTGTGCACAGCCAGGAGCTTCAAGGTCCAGTCCGCAGAATACTGCCCATGCACAGACAGTATTTTGGGGACATGTGAATGCCCCAACCAATCAACCTCTAGACATTTGTCAAAATATTTTTATGAGAGGGACACTTTAACCCCTAATGGCCTTGAAGACTGCACCAATTTTAAGTTTTGCATTTTAATTTCTTCCTCCTCGCCTTCTAACAGCTATAACTCTTTAATTTTTCCATCTACAGGGCCATGTAACAGCTTTTTCAGGAATAGGTGTACTTTGTAATGGCATCCTTCAATCCACCATAAAATGAATGATGGAACCCCCAAAATATCACTTATGGGGTGAATTTAGGACAAAAAATACAGTTACAATTCTGTAAAAAAAAAAGAAGTGTGTGTGTGTGGGGGGGGGGGGGGATTCCATGTTTACGTAATGCACTTTACAGTAAAACTGACAGGATATATTTATTCTATAGGTCGGTCTGAATACAGCGATATGCATGTTTACATGGCTTTTCTAATGTTTTACGATTTTTATTAACAGTAAAACTTTTTTTACAGTTAATTTTTTGCGTCACGATCTCTTTTTGCGTACCATAAATGTGTAGATCGGGCGTATTGATCACGATTTATAATTTTTTTAATATAATGTAATTAAAACCTTTGCGATCCTAGCGGACGATTACGCAGGTTACGACATAGTATATTTATTTTATTATTTTTATGTGTTTTATTTATAAAATGGTAAAGGGGGTGATTTAGACTTTTATTGGGGAAGGAGCTTTGGGACATTTTTAAAAACATTTATTTATTTATATTACTACACTTTTTTAGTCCCCACTGGGGACTATTACATGCATATAATAGACGGAACACACTGATCACTGCTATGCCATAGCATAGCAGGGATGAGTGTTATCTGCAATCTTCTGATAGAAGACTGCACGGAGGTAGGCAGTACCATCGGGCCCCTGGCAAACATGCTGTGGGGGTCCCGATCGGTAAGTGACAGGAGATGCTCCTGTCACTTGCAGTTAAACGCCACGGTCTTGTCGCGATCACAGCGTTAAAGGGGTTAATGGCGGGCGATTACGGCAGCCCACCATTGAGGGTGAGGACCTGGTTGCTGATAGCAGCCGGTCCTCATCCGTTATGAAGCAAGCTCAGCATGTGAGCTTGCTCCATAGTACGGCCCCCCAGCAGGGCGTACGCTTGCTGTCGTTAAGGGGTTACATTTATTTTAAAGATGCTCTATCCCCGAAGGTGTTCTTACTCACCACTCATTAGGAGTTTGTCCTCAAACGTCGCTCTGAATCCCCCTTCAGGTGTCCGTAAGGCTTTCTTGATCTGCCCACGGATACCACTAACTGTTCGCACAGATGCTCCTTCAAATTTTGCCACTTCCAAGACAGAAGAAAACATTCCCTGGAAACAAAAGAAATAAGAAAATGGATGGGCATGTGTACGTAGGAGCTGAATAGAAAGGTCCTTTATCATTGCATTATGTTAATATAAACCTATTTAATACCACATAAAAATTTAAGAGAAAAAAGGGCACAAAATTCATGTACCTTAATAAAAGCTGTATTCTTGTAGATTTTGCAGGGGTAACCTATCAGTTTTAGCTTTTTCACCACTGTGATAGACTTGTCTAGATCCAGCACAACACCAGTAGCAGCAATGCGAAAATCTGCCTATAAGAGAACAGGGAGAAAGGATTCGTAATACACAAGTTATCTTCATGTCATTGATGCATATGGAACTTAATACATCAAAGTGTAAATACTGGCACAGAGATAACAGGAGATAACTTAGTGTCCCCAACAAGAGAGAAAACACATTTTGAATGTAACATGTAAATCTACAAAGACACATTCACTTACTGTGGTGCTGCTAACAGACTGGACAGCCAGGAAGCCAGTTCCTTGAGGAGTGATGGGTCCTAGATGAGAAATAAAACAGAAAATGTAAAGTATTAAATCTTAAACTTTAAACTGTCATTATATTTAGGTTCTTATTTATTCTCTTATGACTAAATAGTATGACAATCCTGACAATGCAGCACATGTAAGCATCTTGTTAGGCCACTCACACAGCAGGATTTGGTCAGTATTTTACATTGTATTTGTAAGCCGAAACAAGGCAACATACAGAGAGAAAAACTTTAAAGATCTGCACTTCTACTGTGTTTTAGACCTACTTCTAAGCAAAAAATACTAAAGCAAAATATTATCCCAAATACTTTATTTTTTTTATTGTGTTCATTTCCTACTATGAACATCATCTAAACTCAGGCAGGGAAGCCACCTTGCTAAAGACCTGGAGTTATACTTTAGGAAGGTTATTCTTTTTAGGAACTGTTAATATTGGAAATATCGTCAACCAATGTAGATAAAAATTGACCTCCTCACCCCAAATAGTGGCACCACAGTGCATGTGCTCGGGGGTATATTTAAGAAGCCTGTGACGTCCATTATGATCCTCAATATAATAAAGTGGAATAGTCTGGAATCGTCTCCAGCCCAGGGAAAAAATTAAGGGGTCTCTGGTCTTTAATATCCGCTTATGCCAACGGTGCTTTTTCAGCCGCATCTAAAGACAGATACAAAAGATATTTAAAGGCTTTCCTCCATTTCCTGAGCAGGCAGATTCATATGAAGTGTATTATTACTGACTGTACCTGGATGTAGCCAACATTTCCCTCACTGTTGCCAAGTCCACCAAGGATCACTGGGTAATGAGGGTCAAAATTGATGACAAACTCGCAGGGTACATTTTCAACCTCTATTCGGAGGTACATGCCAGGTCTGAAGCCTTCATACTGCACACGGATCTCATCATCTTGGTCTTCAAATTCTGCCCGATTCAGCTACAAGGAATTCAGAAAATAAATGAAAACTGTGCAAGACCAGCTCCATGCAACGGGCCTCAGAACTGTACACACAATGCTAGGTGTCATTTCAGATCAACACTGACCTCCGCTTGTTTCTGCATCTCCCCTTTTAACTCATCAAAATATGTAGCCTCGGGATCTCCATCATCATACTCCATGTCAAAGCGTTCCTTAAGTATCTTCTTCTTTTCTAGACGCTTTTTTGTCTCGTCTTCATCTACTGTGGAACCTTTATCCTCTTTATCCACATCTTCATTCTCATCCTCCCCTTCAGACTGCAAATACAATGTATTAAGGAAGGTCGGGTTAGACCAGGCCCAGAAAAATTATCCAGAATTTAGGCAGAACCCAATACTGTAAAGCCTGGGAACACACAACCAGCTGAGAAATACACCACAACCAGTGATGAGCCAAGCTTTAAGGTCACAACACTTTGTCTCTGGTTCATGACAATTGAGTGTTTGGTTCTGCCTTTATGGTGCGTTCACACCTACAGGATCGGCAGCTGATTTTCTGCAGCAGATTTCATTTAAATAACTGAACACAGCATCAAATCTGCTGCAGATCTGCAGGTGTGAACGCACCCTTAAGAGGTTATCAGACCTTTTAAAATTGATGCCCCATCTTCCAGATAGGCTATCAACATCAGAACAGCAGAGGTCCGACACCTGGAATTCACCCATGGGCTGTTTTAAAAGGACACTGCACTTGTGGGACCACTGCATTCTTTAGTATACTTTTGGTAGCATTAACTGAAAGAACCTGCAGTGTTGTTCTGTTCATCTGGGCCATCATTTTTAAAAGGCTAACCCCTTTAAAGTGACTCTGTACCCACAATCTGACCCCCCCAAAACGCTTGTACCTTCAGATAGCTGCTTTTAATCCAAGATCTGTCCTGGGGTCCGTTCGGCAGGGGATGCAGTAATTGTCCTAAAATCAACTTTTAATCCTGTAGTGCTGTGTCTAACGGCCGGGGCTTACATTTGTATATGCATTAGGCTGGCACACCCTCTCTGTACTTCCTCCCCACCCTCCTCATCATTAGGAATGCTCCAGGCAGATTACTTCCTATTCCCCACCTGTGTGTATAATGAACATGGGCTGGATCGTTAAGACACCTGTGCAAAGCTCAAACAGCAGTAAATGTTCCTGGATCATTCCTAATGATGAGGAGGGTGGGGAGGAAGGACGGAGATGTGGTGCCAGTCTAATGCATATACAAATGTAAGCCCCGGCCATTAGACACAGCGTTGAAGGATTAAAAGTTGTTTTTAGGAGAATAACTGCATCACCGGCCGAACGGACCCCAGGACAGGTCTTGGATTAAAAGCAGCTATCTGAAGGTACAAGCGGTTTGGGGGGAACAGATTGTGGGTACAGAGTTACTTTAAGAACAGTGAAACAGGCAATCAACAGCAATGTAACTCAATGGATATCTGTTACCTCTTGATCCTGGGACTCTGGCTTGCCCTTGTGCACCTCCCCTGTCTCCAGATCTTCAAAGTCACCATAAAGCTCCTCTGGGGATACATGGATAATAATGAAATACATAAGTTCATATCAGCAGTCACTCAAAAATAACAATCTGATTACATAGCAAGATTAGGGAAAAAAAAAAACAAGAAACATTCTGAAACCAGGACAAATTGGTGAGAAGGGATAGCCAAGTGCTTTTCTCCGAGTCGCTTTCCTTGCTGCAGGAGAAGGGCTCATAGACTAAGGATCCATTTGCACAGACAGATTATCTGCCAAAGATTTGAAGCCAAAACCAGGAACAGACTATAAACAGAGAACAGGTCATAAAGGAAAGACTGAGATTTCTCCTCTTTTCAAATCCATTACTGGCTTTGGCTTCAAATCTTTGGCAGATAATCTGTCAGATAATCTTTCTGTGTAAATGGACCCTTACTATAGAAGCCATCTCCTGCCATAAGGACAGTGCGGGAAGAGAACACATTTAGCAAATGCGTCTCCTTGCTTGTTCTAGCGATGAGTGGGCGCCTGGAAGTTCCCGACCAATCAAAGATTTTGACATGGTCAAAGTTTTTTTTCTAAGCGTGCTAACACACACGACCGATGCGCAGCAGATTTGATGGTGCAGATTTGAAGCTGTGTTCAGTTATTTACATCAAATTTGCTGCGTATCTGCAGCAGAAAATTCACTGCGATATGGTGTGTGTGAATCTACCCTAAATGACAATTCTGTTAAGGGGTTGTCTAGGAGAAAACAATTATTAGTTAACAGTTGATTGTTGGAGAACTGACACCAGACTCAGTGTCCGCACTCAGAACAAAGCTGGAAGCAGTTGGACCCATCCCCTGTGTAGTGGTGGTGACCCGGCTACTGTAGCCTTAGCTCTTAAAGTGACACTGTCACCCCCTTTTTGCTTTTTGACTTCTCTACACTGGTGTAATGAGTAAATTTAGGTTTTCACACCTTATTTTATATCATACGTCATGGTGCTTGTTCAAGTAAAAAGTGATCTTTTATCACTTAGCCCCGACTACAGCACCACCGTTGGCCACGCCCCTTTGTGACGTCATTGCCACACAGGCATCGCCCCCTCAATGCCCATTGGTATGGGCCGACCTAGAGGGGGTGGGGCCTGGCCCTGTAGGCCAACCTGATCCAATGGTCGGCGAGGGGGTGGAGCCTATGTGCCTCTGACATCATGGAGGGGTGGGGCCAATGACGACACTGTGGGTGGAATTTAGTGGCACTGTTACTGTTAAGCCCCGCCCACTTAGCACAATCTGCAGTTAATAAAAGATCACTTTTTACTTGAACAAGCACCATGACGTATGATATAAAATAAGGTATGAAAACTGCTAAATTTACCCTTTACACCTGTGTAGAGAAGTCAGAATGCCAAAAGGGGTTGACAGTGTCACTTTAAGGACGTGAATACAACTACAAGGATGCCAGAACTACTGAGGGGGCACAGCCAACTGCTTCATGGTCTGTTCTTACTGTACAGCAGACAGGGGAGTCAGGTGTCAGCACCCTGTTTTTTACCATTATTTTTTTTACCATTTTCTTCTAACAGCTTCTCGGCATCTTTATCAGCTTCCCACTTTCCAGTGACGAAACAATCACGAATGCAGTCCATAACCTGAAAAAAAAGCAAAAGCTGTGAGCACAAAACAAACCATAATGTGGTTAATAACAATATAAGCAATGCAATACTTTGCATGCAATGTTTCTGTAAGACAGTCAGTATAGAACTCAGCAATACCAGCTATTTCTAATACCTACAATCCTTCACAGCCATTATACTTCTGCTAGGGGGAATTTATATCTCCTCTCAGCGTTAGGAGATGCTTCTGAAAGCTGTTCTAATAATTTTTTATAACTATTACATGGTTCTAAAACATTATGTCCCTGGCAGTCATAACAAGTACAACAACATTAAAAGGTCCATTAAGAATGTTTCCCCTTAGCAACGTTTCTTTTTACTATGAGAACTGCGAGACTTCAGAAGTCACCTCATCATCATCCCAATCTTGAGGATTTTCGACCACAAACTTTGAACAGTCTATGGCATTTGTCGCTCTCCTAGATTCTTTATCTGGACGGCTGACATGGAACAGGCCACCAAGTTCTCCTTCATCGTCATCATCCTCATTCTCCTCATTCTCAACCACTGTAAGACGCATAAACCAAGTTACAATAGTGATAAATTACAAAAGCTGCATTAAGAAATCAATGAGTGAAAACATTATGACACAGCCCAGTATAAAATTTGGAAATATAAATTATTTTGGGAAAGACTGCAACAAGAAGCAAAGTAAGTCAAAGCTAACAACTAAACTTGGCAGGTAATTTCTATGTAAATATCTGAATTAAAGTTTGGGATCACAGGGAATGTTGGCAGGATGAGTGCATCAGACTCAGCCTGATATATGTATGTACATATCATGTCAATCAGGACTTGCTAAAAGAAGCCCAAATATTGGAAGTGAAGGACCGCATAAATCATTGAATCGCTCATGTGCCTGTTCACTTCCATCATTGTTACAAGTACATGCCCAGATTTACACAGGAGAGATCCTGTGTTTGTTTCCTTTAATGTACAGCAGAGGACTATACAGAATACATCACCTGTTCCATAGACAAGTTTTCGCAGATTGGGAACAGACTGCTGTTGTCGAAGAAAGACCTCAGCTGCTTTCTTTTTCAGGTCTTCTTTCCACTTCAATGCACCTAAAAAATTATGAAGATGTAAAGATTTCAATATCAATAAAACAGAACAATTGTATCTATCCACATATAGGACTCTTGAGATCGGACATCCGCAGAACAACATTTTACCGATGTGCAATGATTTAATGAAAATGGAAGAAAAGGATTATGTCTGAAGATCTAAACCAAAGTGTCAGTTTTCTGATGAAATGCTTTACAACACCTTGTTGGTCTCAATTTCATCATATGATTCAAGTTCATTACGTCCGACAAGAATTTTTAAGGATACTACATTTTATCGCTGAAGGAAACTAGGTAACTCACCTACTGTGTCTTCAGAGGCGTCATTGTCCTCCATAAATTCTTCATCTTCTTTTAGTAAGTCTTCCTCATCATCACTGTCCTCTTCAGACGTACCTTCAGATTCTTCATCTGCCTCTTTAGATGGTTCTTCATCAGTATCCATGTTTTCTGCTTCTTCAGAACCTGAGGATATGCCATCCTCTCCAGTGCAATTCCCACTATCTAATGCTGCTGTTGGTTTTTTACCTTTATCCCCCTTCTCTTTCACAGAAATCTTTTTTTTCTGTACCACAATATTTTTCTCATCATTGTCTCCGTCATCCTCCTCCTCCTCTTCTTCTTCTTCTCCAACCACTTCATCTCCACTGTTTTCCAGGTCATCATCACTGTCTGCAAAAACCGGCATCTCCGAAGCGTTAGTTTTAGGCTGCTCCTCTGTGTAAAGTTTTTTAGCAACTCTCTGGCTTGAGTGTTGAACTTTTTCTTCACAATCACTTTCTTCCAAAGAGGGACCGGCTTCCTCATCATCATCATCACCAATTTCCCCATCATCCTCCTCTTCATTTTCATCATCATCTTCACTTTCCTCAGCATCGTCATCCTCATCAGATTCCTCATTTTGTTCTCCTTTAAACACAGCTTTACGACGCACCCGACCCGTTTCAGCATCTATCACTTTCTCCTCTGTCGGCATTTCAAACCTAATAAATGGTAGGACAAAATCAATACGGGACGGCATAAAGAGAACATAGCCAAAAATTACCAACACCACCCTCAGTCCTGTTCCCCCGTTTACTGTATATTTATATACACAGTACACAGTAAAGCTGCCTAAAACAATCACCTATACAAAGCTAAACCTGCTCGCTCTGCTAGAACCATTAGTAGAGACTATGATTCAGACAGCATGAAACAACTGACAGGTTTTCGTCCCACTCAAGAACCACAATGTCATAGTGGCACATCAATAAAGCAACATGCTACAGCAATACATGATCAGCTGTGGACAAATAAGTGTAGACCTCAGGAGACAGTTAAACCACATCTGGTGCAATAAAGTAATTATCCATCGGGACAACCTATGTGCATATGCAGATTATGTTCTTGATACTTTCACTGTATCAGCAAGAACAGAATACAGTGCCCACAGGACCGGCACCTCTGGCAATGAGCTCAATGACAGCCTAGCTTCTATTTAAGGGTATATTCACACGAACGGACTCGCAGCGAGATTCTCGCTGCGAGTCCAGCAGGTCCTGGCAGTTCCCACACACTATATACTCGCTGCGGTCTGAATGACCGCAGCGAGTATGTAATTCTACCGCCCTTAACCCCTTCTGCTCCCGCCCGGCTCCCCCGCTGTAAGCACCTCTCCTCGCTGCACGGGTCCGGCGTCCTGTTCTCCGGCCAGTGTGTTGCCCAGTCGCAGCCACTGATTGGCCAGACGGGAGAGCAGGACGCCGGACCCGTGCAGCGAGGAGAGGTAATGTATGCTTACAGCGGGGGAGCCGGGCGGAAGCAGAAGGGGTTAAGGGCGGTAGAATTACATACTCGCTGCGGTCATTCAGACCGCAGCGAGTATATAGTGTGTGGGAACTGCCAGGACCTGCCGGACTCGCAGCGAGAATCTTGCTGCGAGTCCGTTCGTGTGAATATACCCTAAAGAAACATTCTGTAGTTGTTCAGACTGGAAGATTTCAAAATAAATCTTTTACAATACATCGCCCTCAATCGTTGTCTATCTGTGCTGTCTGTACAGCAATCCTGACCATAATGTGGTGACCATTACCAATATGTTGAGGAACTACCGCAAGCACAGTGGAGGTGGCTGAATGATGTTATATGGTGACATGTCTCTCTATACACTGCTATGTTGTGTCACAAGCCAGTGATCAATGTGGCAGAGCGTCAGTAATCTAACCATCGGGGTAGAGGTAATATGTTAACAGTGTGTCAGTATGTCCTCTACTTTAAAGGGGTTATTCAGCACTACAAAAACATAGCCACTTCCTTCCAGAGACAGCACCACTCCTGTCTCCAGTTTAGGTGTGGTTTGCAATTAAGCTCCATTCACTTCAATGGAACTAACTTGTAAAACCCCCTCCAAACTGGAGATGAGACAAGTCCCTGTCTCTGGAAGAGAGTGACCATGTTTTTGTAGCACTGGATAAGCCCTTTAATAATTCCTGGTTAAAAAAAGGAAAGAGAGCGGCCAGAGAGTAGGCAGACAGACAACTTAAGAAAACATACTCTTTGCTCTCTACTTCATCCATGCCCAGAGGTTTTGAGTCAGTGAATAAAGACACTTTGCTGGTGGACATCTTGGAATCAATGGTGACATTGGTGGAAATGAGACTCTGGACCAGTTCATGAGAAGGTTTTGCAGCTCTCTGTAAGGAGATTAAAAAAAAACAGTCAGACTGATCCATAATTTAAGAAATAAGAAATACAGATCTCATATGGAACGGCGCAGTCATCTACCCATCATTTACCCATGTGAGTCACATAAAGGTGCAACCTGGACCCAAAGATTTCTAAAATCTTTAAAAGCTCTGTATCATTTATCCAGTCTTACTATAACACAGCACCACTCATATGCCCTCAGTTTGGATGTGATTTTGCAACTAAGTTCCATTGAAGTGAATTTACATGAACTGTAACACAATACACAACCTGAGGACAGAGGTGGTGTTGTTTTTGTAAGAAAGGAGCTGTGTTTTTTATAATCCTAGAAAACCCATTTAAGGGTCTTGTGTGTTTGAGGCCATAAGCACAGAATTCAGCTCAAGCAATATAATATTTACAGATGCCAGCAGATGGCAGTATAACATTTCTTACATACAGTAGCCAGCCCATTTGGACACACTTATAATCCCACAAGATTACCAGGCATCTGCTCATATCATACCTGCTTCTCCTGTTGAATGTAGTTTGGTCCCAGGTCTATGTACACAGCATCTTTATCGTATACAACGCCTCCAACACCCGAGAGCGGAGCGTAAATGGTCTTTTCCTTCTCATTCAGAGAACGCTTTTTCAGCTGGTCTGGGAGGGGACAGGGGTCAGGTAGGAAGCTCACCTCGGCGAGGGCAAAATCTCCAACACCTACAAAAAGACATCAGTAAGGCCCATGCATCATATATTATACACAACAAAAAGCAATCAATAACAGAAGAAGCTTGAAAGCTAAGACTACAATGTGACAACAAGCTGGACTAATATGTAACTGATAATATAATGTACACTACAGAGGAATCACCTGGGATGTGAACTTGGCTCTTATTCTTTAAATAGGCTCCCCGCAGATACCCGTACAAGGACACTTTACGGTCAATCTTAGGATTCAGCCTAATGTCTTCAGGATTAGTAAGATCTTCCATCCTAAAAGAGAAAGACATAAAACCTATATTATCCAGTTGGAAATTGTCGTATGTATTCCAGCACCCACACACGGCCATTGTTCAGGAAAACTTTGCTATGTACATAACTGTGCTTCCATACTGTTATTTTGGTGTAAAACACGTGAAGCTGGGTTAGCAGCAGACAGCAAGTCTCTTCATGTTTTTCCACCATGATAAGTAAAGGCATGTAAGGATCTGTTGCAGAAATGTCTACACTCGTCCTATCCATGTGATCCATGATTTTTAATTGAAGAAATCTCTGCAACACATAACTTGTGAACTGTAGGTAACATATTACACGGGGTGATTTCTGGCTCATTTAAAGTGCAGGTCAGTCACTGGTGGTGGTGGATTAGGCCATCAGTATAAGGTGTATGGCAGCCTTCCAATCAGATGATATTGTGGAGGTAGGGGCTCAGACATGATGGATTTTCACTTCCCGATCCCTTTGTTTACAGCGAGAGAACCACCGGCAGAACAGTCTTGCTACAGGTTACCCTTCCCCATAGGGAACACAACACATTTGGCTGCGCTAAACATTTATGTGTTCCCTATAGGAAGGGAAAGAGTATTGAAGGCATATAGACACCTTCAATAGCATATACCAAAAATTTTAATAGGTGGAGTCCCACCCCTGTCACTACCACCTCTCAGACACTTGCTTAGCAATTTCTATGACTTTTAAAGGATTCAATAGAGGGAGGTGTGAACGTGTGGCCACCGCTCTGACCCGTCCGTCTGCTGGACTGAATCCACACGAGGTCTCCAGAAAAAGAATGCAAACAACAAAAATCACAAAGGAATTAGCTGTGATCAGTTTCTCAGTAGTACATCCTTAGGCCTGTAGCGTCAAGGGATCTTTTAGGTGGTCACATTAAGCTACTTCCAGATTGTCCATGGGGGTCTCTTATTTCATCATGATGTTGATTTTAGAGAGTAGACCCCAGCTCTCCTGACCTAACTGTTTGTACTAATAAGAGAAAGCATGATATAACAATTCTGGAGCAACGCCTTATAGCCATGCAGTGCGTTGTTCTCCCTGGAAATTATACGTTACTATTCCACTTATCAATACCATGTATCCTTATATTGACAGGACAGTGCGAGTGTCCAGCTGTCCATGTATTCATATATTTCCAGGAAGAACAACAGAGAAACAGAACAATAACAGGTATATAAAGAACTCTTGAGGAAGTATTGATTTACCACAACAGGCTAGTTAGGGAAGGAATTCTTTTCAGCATGCAGGTTATTCTTCAATTCCCCTGCAAAGCGGATTCAGGATCAGGCTCACCTGTCTGCAAGAACATAAGGGTGTGAGGTCTGCCAAACCAGAGGGCGGAATTTCATCACAGAGATGAACCTCCCCAGGTTACGGATTTCTTGCTTCTGATATTCAGAATACACCATTCCAGACAGGTAGAAAAGCTTTGCACCCTGCAAAGGAAAGACAACCTTACGTCAGGCCACACATCCATAATACACATACAGTCAATGGAATATTATCTGTGGCCCATGTGCAATCAGGAACCATGCACAGTTGAAGTCTATGAGCTCAGAATGCAATCCACACTGTATAATTGTGGCTTTGGGTGAATGCAGTCTGTGGAACCCAGTTATGTGTATTGGTCCATAGAATAGAATAGGTTCGATGTTGTAGACAGTATGCAGACCATAGTCTATGACCATGTGAATTCCTAAAAATTATAAGTATTTTTTAAAGATTAGATAGACAGACCTGATATACTTCTGTCCAGAACCTGTGTTTCAGCCTCTTCTTGACCTTGCGTAGCTGCTTGTTATTCTTGAAGGAGTCCAAGTGGGTCAATACCCCCATAATTTTTGGAAAGCCATGGACCTGGCAGATATTAAGGAATTCGAAGGTCTCCATCTCAAAACCAAAGCTAGCATCTATAAGCATCAGAACCTGGGTGAAAAGAAATCAGTTAAAGAGAAGATGTAGCAAGACACTAGAACTATGCATTTATTCCTTTGCAGCACAGTGAGAGTTGGAACCTGCAGTGTCGGTTCTGTAATATGACAGGTACTAATGGAGCCGATGCACTCTGCTGAGGGCTGCACCCAGATGTCTACACTAACAGAAACCCTAATTGCTGATAAGGGTCTCTTCCAACAACTTTACTCACTTAAGACCCACAAGCTTTGCTATACTATGCTAAAAATTGTCAATCCTAAAAATCACAACAGAGGAGCACAGTGACATCCAACTGACTGACCTCTACAATAGTGTTCATAGACACAGCAGACTGAAGGCAGCCACAAAGGAGGGGGAACAAAAATGACTCCCCAAAACTAGATCTCCGGCTACAAGCTAAAGGTCCTTATAAATCTACCTCATAAAAATCACTTACCAGGTCAGCCACCTTAGCCAAATCAATCATTGTATTGATGTCACAGCCACATTCAATGATGGTAAGGCGTCTTTTCTTTCCTAAAAGTGATAAAACATACATATAAAAGTACAGAACAATAAAGCTAAATGAAATTCAGTTTTCAGCTTAGCTCCTATAATGACTGATTCACAGTGCTTGATAGAGCATCCTTTCTGGAGACATTAAAACTGCAGGGAAGTGTTAACTTTAAATTAATTCAGGCTGTAAATCAGTTGTTATCAGCATTTGTAAAAAGTTTGATATGTCTTTGTGACATGTCAAAATTCTACATTGCATTGGGTCTCTGTCTTGAGACCCGCTCCGATCATAGGTTATAGCCAGAAAAAGCATATGGCTGCAAGCTTCACTCCCTGGCTGGCCACCCAATTAGACTTGGGTCTAGAAGTCTATGGGGTTAGGCCCTATTGACTTATAACAGAGCCCATTTCCTGTAACAGGTTATATTGGGGCAGCGATCAATCAAAGATTCTTCACCATGTCTTATACTAAAAGCATACGATAACTCTTACCAGAGACAATGGTAACCGGTCCACGGATCTCTGTGAGTTTCTGCTTCGTAAAGTTTTTAATCAAGCAACGGATCAGGGTACTCTTTCCAACTTTTGGGGGCCCCACAACTACCACAACAACAGGAGGCGGCTCTAAAGGCGTACGATCCACCACCGGTATATGGTGCTTTTTTGTCTTCAGATCCTGTGTCCTGTGAAGAGAACAACATAAAACAAATATAAACTACAGGCACTATACAATTTATCTGCAATGAAATTATTCTACTATGCCAATGTGGCAGCTATAAGATCAGTAAACCCCAACTGTACCCCTTCTAGAGAACATGCCCACACCCAATGGAGTCTGCAGATCACACTGGTGGCAATATATATATATATATATGCATCATGGCATATGGGATATGATGATATACTACTGGGTTCCTTCTTATAACCACTGCTCCTCACACATACATGGCATTAGAGTCAATTCTGAAACCTTCCACCCCATCCAGGCTTTTTTCATGGAATCTATCCCTTTACCTGTGGAAGTTACGGGCCATGCGCACAGCAGACTGTACCGCAAAGGCTTTGGGATTTCTCTTCCTGGCATCTTCCTCAGTTCCACCTTCTCCCTGCTGCCGCTTACGCTTCCGGTCAGCTTTTGTTCCACTGTTTTTCTTGCGATGTTTCTTCTGCTCCTTTTCATCCATCTTTCTATCTTTATCTGTGGAATAGAGAATATATGTGTACACTGTTCAGGAACCCGTTTAATATATAGACAATGAGAAAATAGCCATATTGATTCTGCAGTCCCCAGCACTTGTTTAGCAGCTGTACAAGATGACAGGTGCTTCAGATCATGGAGGCCCACATGATCGCATTAAAGGAGCGAGGGGAAGCCCAGCAGGAACAAGGGAATCAATAAAGGTAAGAAGATGGCAATTCTTTTGTTTTGGTATATTTATTTCAAAATCCTAGAAAGCGAAGCTGCCTCCACAAGACCAACTCTTCCCAGCAGTGCTGCCCAATGAGATGGTGTGAGGCTAGGAGTTACAGGACCTGTGTGCAGGACTCATCATGTGTATCGTGACCCCATAATATAAGATAAAAGCACAAAAACCTTGCAAAACAGAGATCCACAATAGAAGGGTAACCTGAGATAAGCTGCACTGCTAACCCCTAATGGTTGTGATATTACAATTCAGCACCAGTGAATGTAACCTACAGCTTTTTCCCAACCCTTTGGCTGACAGATCTCTTTGTCACAGCTCCAAAGACCAGTGGGACATAGAAGCAGTGCGACTGATGTTGGCAACAACACAATTTAAGAGGACTTTATTATTCATACGGCAATGTGCTTCAACAATCATGCTTGGCCCAGCTTTATAAGTCTATGGAGCTCGTCAAATGCAGAGAGATGAAGATCACAGGGAGAGAAGTGGGTTTTTTTTTTTAGTTCTTAAAGACTGACACTTTAAAGTGATATTGTTGCTTCATTTCATCAGAGGACAGTGTCACCTGGCCATTGGGCACTCTCCACAGCAAGGAGATGGAGCAAGCAGATCGGCGCTCGTTTACATTATTGATCGGATCCTGGTCGGCCCATGGAATAGAACCCTTCGAGAGGAGACAGTATCACTTTAAAGTGACTGTACCACCAGGCCCAGGCTGAAGCACTGGAGGCGGGCCGACCCACCCTTAGTGGGAGGAAACCCCCACCCCCCTATGATAGGGCTCCATTGATTCTAATGGAATCACGTCATGGAGAGGCTGGGGTTTCTTCCCACTAAGGGTGGGTCGGCCCGTCTCCAGTGCTTCAGCCTGGGCCTGGTGGTACAGTCACTTTAAGGGTTTCCCAGGCTTGGATGCACATGGTCATTTCTTCCAGAAATAGTGAGGGATACTATATAAAAATGGACATAATGCAAAGATCTGCACCTCTTCTGTATTTCAGGCCCATTCCTAGTCCTAGCTAACAAGTATCTAATAACTCTACAGTCCAATATAAACTATTTATGTCCCCTCGACAAACTCTTTAAAAGGGAACCTGTCACAAAAACAATACTATCTAATCTATCGCCATCATGTTATAGGGCAGGAAGAACTGAGCAGATATATATATACACACATATATAAATCTCTTTGTGGGAAAACATTCAGTATAACTTGTAACGCGGGGTCACTCAAAGGACTGGACTACTTACCATGGAAACATCAGAGATTTCTACCAATAAATTACAAGTTATACTGAATCTTTTCCCATAAATATATATATCAATCTGCTCAGCTCATTCTTCTCTATAACATGATGCCGATAACTTACATAGCATTTATATGGCGATGGGTTCCCTTTAAATCCACATCTACCATTATAGAGTATTGCTGCCCTATACTATAGCGGTGTGTGGATCACACATATTACAGTGCAGGGCTCATATATCCTATCACTGTCTTACGTATGGGGGAAGGATTAATAAGAGACACCTCTCGGGGAGCTTTATGGCAGCACACCTGCACTGCTCTCCCTGCTAACCACAAACATATAACTGCACTATAAACCCACTAATCCCTTTAAGGCCACTGGTGACTGCTTTGACTTGTAGTACATCAGCTGGGATTTATCACATGGTTACACCCGTAGTGCATATAACTTACTAGTGACAACTGCGAGGGTCTCCGGCTGTTATCCACACTAGTCCTCGCTCACACAGTCCACATGGGCGACACTTCCGCCGGAAGTGATCATCGCCATTCAGGCACGTCAGGAAACAGCTCCGAAGCGGAACGAAAGATCATGCAGTGTATTCAGTATCCGGTCTGTACGTGCTGTAGAACTGTCCGCCAGGGATGACAAGTAACACTTCTGTATCTGGGAAAGCTGTGCGACGATCAGTAGGGCTGAAGTGTATCCCGGTCTCCAATATTCGATACAATGGTGTACTTACTGCCTTATTGGCAAGCAATAGCAAGGCTATTGTGACAGCTCTTGTGGGAGCCATATTGGTTGTCACTTAGCCTCTCACAGACAGATATACTGAAAAGAAATAATAAGATGGACATTACTGATAGGATTCTGAGGGAATGTTCACACACTGCATGATGGGAGTTGTAGTTTTGCAACAGCTGGACAGCCGAAGGTTCCCTACCCCTGCCTTAGGTAGTCACGATTTCTTCCAGTTGCTTTACCAGGTGGCGATCCGAACAGGATAGTACTAAGAGATGGTACTAAGATATGTAGTGGTCACTGATCCACAGGACAGGTGGTGTCTACTGCTGGGACCCCCACAGCCCATGAGAGTGGGGTCCCTGGAGCATCAGTCAAGTATGGCGCACTGACACACCATTTACACTATGGCATAACTAGCAATCCCAGTGCTGCCGCCATGATGGATTGCTGGGACTGGTAAGTGGTAGTCTTTTGGGCTGCAGCCACATGGGAGAGGGATGGGTACTGGCACAGGCCCAGAGCCTGGTGCAGGTCGAGGATGGCACGTAATGATGCTGAGAGTCGTTCCTCCTGTATGGCATCTATATGCTCTAAGGTTGGGTTCACACTGCGTATTTGCCCGAGTTTACTAGTATCTGGAAGCTTCCATCAGTAAAGGGATGCCAAAGAATGCTGTGCCATACTCAAGCAGCCTCCATACATGTTAGTGGCCCGAACATGATTACCTAGTGACTAATGGTGCGTTTACACAGGCAGATTTATCTGACAGATTTTGGAAGCCAAAACCAGGAACGGATTTGAAAAAAGGAGAAATCTCAGTCTTTCTTTCATGACCCGTTCCCTGTTTATGGTCTGTTCCTGGCTTTGGCTTCAAAAATCTGTCAGATAAATCTGCCTGTGTAAACACATCATATGTTTGGACCACTTTGCATTAATATAAGCTACTTTAAGGGGCGCTCAGAAGCACAGCAGACAACACTTTTAAGTCCCATTAAATTAGTGTATAACAATGGGAAGCAGCTTGAACATAGTGACCAAGTTCGCTCAACTCTAGTAGTGACCCATTTCTCTGCGTCATTGGAAGAGCCGGCGTTCTGCCGCCAGCCTGCATGTCAATGGCCGCCTCATGGTTCAGCAACAAGTCCTGGCATGTATAGATGCAAAGTGTTGTAGACCAGAATAGATGTCACTTATCACACATCGCCCCATCAGGAGATAACACTTTGCCTTTTTATCTTGCCGGTTAATTCAATGAAGGAAATGGTTGTCCACATTTTTGTCTGCTGAATATCAATATCAATACATTGTTGTGTTAGACCACGTAATGTGCTTTATGCTGTTTATGACTTTTTTGTTACAGATTGATGGCATTAAGGTCCCGTTGTCTGGTCACATCTACCAATGGTCCCAGGGTTGACCCTATATGCGACATCATCTGAAAGAACGGTTTGTAGCAGGAAAGTTCTGTTTTTCCTCAAAGGATTGCTCACACCATTAGGGTATGTGCCCACTGAGGAATCCTGGCGGATCACCGAGTGTGGATTCCGCCGCTCGCATCCCGTGTGCATCTCCGCCCGTGCCATAGACTGCCCGACCACAGATTAGAGTCTATGGCATGGGCGGAGATGCGCGCGGGTGCTAGCAGTGGAATCCGCATTGGGTGATCCGCCCAGATTCCTCAGTGTGCACATACCCTTAATGCTGCCCAGAATCTCTGATTTGCGTTGGCCTGATCCACCTGGCCTGGACCCCTGAGGTTATACTAAACTTAATTGATCACCATAAGGCTATGTTCACACTGCGTATGAGTCCGGCCGTAGTGCGAACCGCGAATATACCCACATAGTTTTGAGGTTGATGCGTTCGCTTGAAAGTATACGATATACGCCCGCACAATGCACACTACGTATGAGCTTACGGCCGGATCGTATGCGGCGCCGTGAAAAATTAAAAAGACCATTGTTTGAGGACGGAAATGTTCCAACTCACGGCCGTGGATTTCCATGCGGTCCCGTACGGAGTACTTATTTCAGCCAAATTGAACTTGATTTTTCGATCCAAAAGGTTCTGTGAGTTTTATTGGGCTGGGCAAAGAATTCCAAGTAAACGACCTGCCTCAGATCGCTTCGAAACAAGCTAGGGAAGCATAACTGTACTACGGGCGTATGTTCGCGGTTCGTACGCATCCGTCCGCATGTCGATTTTTCCGTACGAAATGTGGCCGGACTCATATGCAGTGTGAACATAGCCTAATGGTGCGTTTACACAGACAGATTTATCTGACAGATTTCTGAAGCCAAAACCAGAAACAGACTATAAACAGAGATCAAGTCATAAAGGAAAGACTGATTCCTCCTCTTTTCAGATCCATTCCTGGCTTTGGCTTCAAGAATCTGTCAGATAAATCTGTCTGTGTAAATGCATCATAAAGCCCTGCACTTATCTAGTTTCATTTCAGGGGAACGGCAGAAACGCAATATGTGGGACAGCAAAAAAAGATGTTAAAATACAAATGTATACCGATCATCCATAACATTAAAACCGCCTGCCTTATATTATGTCGGTTCTTTCGAAGTGTCCTATGGTATCTGCCACCAAGGAGTTAGCAGAAGATCCTTTAAAAGGGTATTCCAGTATCCTAATTTTTCATATGTTTTTGGGGGCACCGTAAAAATACCCTGGTCCGCCACAACTCTTTTTTTCAGTGCCATTTAGTCACTTGGTTATCACTGCTTATTGCTAGTTTCATCTCAGCAGGACCTGTCTGCTCGGGCAGTCACTGGCTGCTAGTGATGAGCGCACTTTCGCTGGTGGCAGGAGAAGTTTGTTGCAGCGATAGGCCATGTGCAGACTACATAAGAGACTGGTCGTTCCGTGACACGACCGGTTTCTGAAAAGATCATCCAGGCTGGTACTGCAGTACCTGCTGGATGATCTTTGCAGCCACAGAGTTCTGATGCGGGCGCATCCGTGCACGCCGCATCTGAAGTCCCCACTGCACACAATGGAGCAAGCGTCCAGAGCCGCTCGCTCCACAGTGTGCACTGACAGGGTTTTCTACAGCATGTCAGTTTCCTATAGATACCCCTGCCGGACCGTATACCATGTGTATACACTCTGGCTGGGATTCCATAGAAGACAAGGCAACGTATATTTTCGGAAAAAGTTGGGCCGTTGTTGCCGATTGCAACAACAGCCGTACTTTTACGAAAATATACGTTGTGTGAACATAGCCTTAGGCTGCGTTCACACTACGTATATTTCAGTCAGTATATTTCAGTCAGTATTGCAACCAAAACCAGGAGTGGATTAAAAACACAGAAAAGCTCTGTTCACACAATGTTGAAATTGAGTGGATGGCCGCCATATAACAGTAAATAACGGCCATTATTTCAATATAACAGACGTTGTTCTAAAACAACAGCAAATATTTGCCATTAAATGGCGGCCATCCACTCAATTTCAACATTGTGTGGACAGATCCTTTCTGTGTTTTTAATCCACTCCTGGTTTTGGTTGCAATACTGACTGAAATATACGTAGTGTGAACGCAGCCTGAGGCTATGTTCACATATACGTGTTAAACTCCGGCCAGGGATTCACGCAAGTTGCGGCTGGCTACGTACGGACCGCAAACTTACACCCGTAGTCTACTTACGCTTCCCGAGCGCCCTACGTAGCGATCTGATAGCGGTCTTTTACTTGGAAATCTTCGGCTAGCCCCGAACACCCCACAGAACCTTTTTGATCGGCAAAGAAAAGTGGAAAAATGAAGAAATCGCCACTACGTACGGGACCGCATGTTACGCTACGGGCGTAAGTTACGGCATTTTCGTCCTCAAACAATGGTCTGCTTCATTTTTTACGGCGCCGTGTACGATCCGGGCGTAAGTTCTTACGTAGTGTGAACTGTGCAGCCGTATATCGTATACTTTCCATTGTACGCAAACTACGTAAATCTCCGGCCGCTTACGTCCGGAGACTTACGTAGTGTGAACATAGCCTTAAGCTGTATCCATCTGTTCCTGGCAGCCCTATGGAAGAATCCAACTTTTCCAGCCACTGGGAATCAAATACAGAGTGTTCAGCTAAACCCTGACATTTGGTGAGTTCACTAATTTCACACTAATTTCTGCAGTTGTGTCCTGCCTCAGGTAAAAAAAATTAGGATTCTGGAATACCCCTTTAAGTCCTATGAGATGCAATGTGCAAACTCCGTGGATCAGACTGGTTTTTCCAGCACATCCACAGACTAATTGAGATCTGGGGAATTTTGTGACCAAGTCAGAACCCTGATCTCTTTGTTATGTTCCTCAATCCATTCCTGAACTATTTTAGCAGTGTGGAAGGGCTTACACTGCCATTGGGAAATACCAGTGCCATCGAAGGGGTGTAGATTTCAACAAAGTTAGGATAGGTGGAACATGTCACAGTAACATACACATGATGCCAGGACACAATGTTTCTCAGCAGAGCATTGCCCAGAGCATCACACCGCCTGCTATGGCTTGTCTTTCTCACATAGTGCATCCTGATGCCATACTATACATAAGTATGGGATGCACGTGTACCAGATGCTATGAAAAAAAAACATATCAGCCCAGAGCACCTTCTTTCATTGCTCCATGGTCTGGTTGGTCCTGAACAGTAACGTCAGCACTGTACCCCCCTGCTCTATCATCATTCTTCTGTGTCCGCTTGATGTGCTGCTCTACTATACAACAGGTATACAGCAATGACAATGCTTTTTGATCCTTATATAGCAGGCAAGGGCTCCACCATAGCACAGCATCATGTCAGTCCTTTCTTGCTGCACAACCCCACTCTATTGTTATAGCTAAGTAATGGTTAAAAGGTGCATTCCCATCTCATATTATGATGGCATATTGCCAGAATATTCCTTCACTTTATGATTGTGAGGTTCACTGAGTGTGAGCAGACACCTTTCTACAACAGCTAGCATTACCTTTTTCAGCAGATAGTGCTATGGTAGCTCTTCTGAGGGATCGGACGAGGCAAGCTGGCCTATTTATGTGTACTAGAGAGACCATCATCCTCATGTCAGTTCGCCACTTATCCTTATACTAACCACTGCGCACTAAAAACAACCTATATAACCTGTTTTCCCAGTCATCTAACCATCATCATTTGGCTCTTGTCAAAGTTGCTCAAATCAGTGTTTTTCCTGCTTCCAACACATTAAAGGGGTTGTCCAGCAAAAAATCTTTTTCTTTCAAATCAACTAGTTTCAGAAAGTTATATAGATTTCTAATTTACTTCTATTTAAAAATCTCAAGTCTTCCCATACTTATCTGCTCATGTATGTTAGTGCTCTCTGCTGACATCTCTGACCGAGACAGGAACTGTCCAGAGCAGCAGCAACTTCCCAAAGAAAACCATTCATGCTCTGGACAGTGCAGAGAGCACTGTGTCAAACTGCAAAGAATACACCTGTAGGACATACAGCAGCTGATAAGTATGGGAAGACTTGAAATTTTTAAATAGAAGTAAATTAGAATTCTATATAACTTTCTGAAACCAGTTGATTTGAAAGAAAAAGATATTTGCTGGATAACCCCTTTAATTTAAAACAAAACGACTGTTCTCCTGCTATATATGTATCCCACCTCATGACATGAGCTATTATAACAAGATAATAAATATATTTCCTTCACCTGTAGTGGTTTTATTACAACTGTGTTCACACAGCGTCCATTCTTTTCTGTGCCCCAACACCCCCTGCCATAGAGTCCTCTCAGGACCTGGCTGCTGCTGCTGCTACAATATAGTTACACCCCAGGTAATGAATTATCTGTATAAGCACAATGATGTCCGCTAGAACATTTTTTTTCCTTTATCATTTGATATATTTATTGGCGGAACTGACCAGATATATTGTTATCACCAGCATCTGGGAGAATTATGATTACTTACCTCCCACAAATGGTTTCTGTCAATTTCATACAAATTTATTTTAAATAACGTCTGTTCATTATATTCCACTTATGACGGTAAATGAAGGTTGTCATTGAAGCTGAAGGCACAGATCCTTCATCAGAGCTGTCATGGCTCCACAATCCACCCTGTGCCAATCCACATAAGATGGTAATTACCTCTTTGTAATGTAACTCACAGTATGTCTAGGGACAATGTAACACTGTCTAGACCGCACACTCCGATGGCCTCTACCTTAAGTAATTGGTAAAGTTATCCCAACTAATGGTCTTGTTGTCACCTTTAATCCTCGCCATGACGTGTGCATTAGTACATCATTGGACAGTCAAAGTCAGGACATTAGAGAAAATACATTTATTTGATCACCGTTGCATACAAACACATAAGACGCAGCCTGTAGTTAGAAGACATACAGTAAATAGTTACTATGTGTTTTGCATGTCCTGATCCCAATAATTGAAGTGCTATGTAAAGTACTAGAAGCCGATCACAATGGTGTAATGATTATCTGCCCCAAAAAGGTTTCACGTGCAAACTTTATTGTTAATAATAAAATTAGAAGGTGTGTTAGTAAAAGAGATAATAATAGGGAAAAAAGCCAAAAATAAAGGTAATATAGCTAGATGTAATATAACTCCACTACCAGTGAGCCCTGTGGTGTCAGTAATGCCGTCGCCCCTTGGTAGATGCCTCAAGGTTGGGAGCTCAGATTTAGACCCCTATGTATCACAGCACAATGGGGTTGTCTATGACGTCAACGCCAAGCAGATGTACACGTTTTAGTCCAATATTAAAATAAGGAGAGCAGGTCATCGGGAACATCACTGACGTAATCGGCTACTTCCGTCCAGCACGGCTGGAATTCCTCCAGGATGTCTTGTAAGGAGGATTCTTGAGAAGCACTGTGGATGGGCTCTGGCGTCTTCAGCAAGGATGATGTGTATTCATGGTTTCTTTCCATGGGGACGCTGCCATGAGACAAGTGACTGCTGGAAACCCCTTGGACATATGGATGATACGGGTGCATGGTGTTGTTAGCAGGTCTCAGCTGACCAGGTAATAATGGGTTTGTTGCCTGGTAAGGAAAGCCATAACTAAGATGCTGGGGGCCATAACTGTTCATATGTAGGTGGCTCAGGGGGTGTACGGGAGCAGCGCAGTGCTTGTAGACAGACTCTTTTTCATGGAATCCCATTCGGCAGACGTCTTTCTCAGTCAATGCTGGCCGATGGACTCGAGAAGCTACGGGGTGAGGCTGCGGCCATTTCTCAGGCAGATTTTCGACTTCTTGGGGAGTCTTCTTGTTCTTTCTGGCTCTTCTATTCTGAAACCAAACCTAAAAGAAAATTGAAAATAGCCATTAAATATCTTTAGTCGTAACAGCATCCTTTATCAATATTACCAATGCTATAAATCTGTAGGTCACTAACTGTACATTGGACATTAGATGTCAAGAAGATGTTTGTAACATAGGTGAAGGTGCATTAATAATGGAACGTGTCATGGCAGCCACACAATGTGTTGGGGTATTTACTGCTGACAGAAACCTCTGAATCTCTGTTGCAGAACCACAAGCCCCAGCATGCTCTGACAACTGCAGGCATATATCATTATAGACTATATTACAACTGTGCATCATTTGTATGTAAGGCAGTGTTGATGTTGACACTTCTCTTGGGGGTGCTGTCGAGATTCTGCCATGTTTGATAGGAAGAATAGCGCACCACGGTGGCAGGCCCTATGTATGTTGTATGTGAAATCTAGCTTGACAGTAAATATGTACCTAAATATGTAGCCTAAAATGGTTATGAATAAGTCCACTTGCTGATCATCATCCATTACTGTACGCAGTAACATCCTTCAGCCTCGTGCTGCTTACCTGGATTCTGGATTCATGGACTCCAGTTATGTGGGACAGCTTCTCCCTCACTGAGATGCCCGGATATGGGTTGGTTTCAAATGTTTTCAACAACAGATCCAGATGTGCTCGACTGTAGACAGTTCTCCTCCTCCTAACCTTCCCGACTATGGGGCTGGAGTCCGCCATGTTTTGCCCATCTGCAGGAAAGAAAATACAGCATCACTACATGAAACCTTAAATTACAATTATCAATCGTTGTATTGCATTATGGTCGGCTGTTTGGCCACAATAGGTACTCCTGAAATGCTGCGGTTTTTTTTTGTATAACTTGCTAGTTTTAACTATTAGGATGTACTTGCTAAATCAGTCAGGTATTAGGCTGGGTTCACACTGCGCTTTTGCAATCCGTTTTTTGCAAAATAAAAGCATGCATCCGTTTTAATTTGTTTTTCCATTGACTTCCATTCTAAAAAAAAAAAAAAACTGATCTGTTTTTTTAACGGACACAAAAATGAGGTCGATTATGTTTTGTGTACGTTAAAAAAAAAAAAAGATCCACTTTGATCCTTTTTTTTTTTTTCTAATGGAAATCAGTGGAACAACGGATGCACACAAATGCATCTGGGGTTTTTTTTCATCTGTTTTTTTAAGAAAAGAAAATGGATGAAAAAAAATACAGTGTGAACCCAGCCCTACAAAAACCCAGATCAGCCTTCTAGAAGTACTTACTACGTATGACCAACCGCAGCACAGCTACAACCGCATTGTGCATTTATACCCTAAGGATAATAAAGTTTTAGCAAATCTGGGCCTATATATTAACATCCAGTATAGCCACAGACAGAGGTGTTACTCAGCTTTATCAGTGTCCTGAATGGAGAATATACATAGGTATACAGCTAGATGTGCATTTATGCAGTAGATCCAGCCCCACCTGTACATCGCTGCATAACTAGTCATATACTTATATCCTGTAATGATTGACATTGTTAGTGGTCACTCAACTTTCCCAGGTACAGATATAATGAAGAGGTGGCTGAACACCATACACCTTATATTAATATGTGACCATTCACATTATACTGGTCATATGTTGAGCATAAATAACATTTGCATAGTTCTCCATAGCCAGACCAATAACTGCACATCCAGTCCATTATAAGCACCTGATGTATAAGTATTCAGCTGTATAAAGACATATATATGGCCTGTAATACAGGTCTGTCAGGAGATCCATGTGATACTACCTCTGGGTCTCTCCTTACCTGACACAGCTCTCATCTTGCAGTCCAGCTCTATCATGGTGTCCTCCTCAGGTGGGATGTGTGGCTGATGTGACACTGAGGGGCACCATATATACTGCTCCTCCTGAAGAGATGCTAATGTGAGGCTGGCTGTGTCTGCTGGCCTGGCAGGGAGGTGTCAGTGACACGGGGGCTGCTACCTGAGGGGCACAGCCACAATACACAACACCAGAGACAACATTTACAGGACCCCCAGAGACTCTGACTGTGCAATACACATCCGGGGGGCTACACTGTGACTGACAGGAGCAAGGGACGGCTCAATGCACGCATCCACATCCTCCACTAATATCTATCTATCTATCTATCTATCTATCTATCTATCTATCTCATATCTATCTGTCTCTCTATATGTAACTATCTATCTCTATCTATCTGTTTATCTATATCCATCTATCTATATGTATGTATCTATCTATCTGTCTATATCTATCTATCTGTCTCTCTATATGTAACTATCTATCTCTATCTATCGGTTTATCTATATCCATCTATCTATATGTATGTATCTATCTGTCTATATCTATCTATCTATCTCCTATCTATCTATCTATCTATCTATCTATCTATCTATTATCTATCTACCTATCTCATATCTATCTGTCTCTCTATATGTAACTATCTATCTCTATCTATCTACCTATCTATCTATCTCTCTATATGTAACTATCTCTATCTATCTGTTTATCTATATCCATCTATCTATATGTATCTATCTATCTGTCTATATCTATCTATCTATCTATCTATCTATCTATCTATCTATCTATCTATCTATCTCCTATCTATCTATCTATCTATCTATCTCCTATCTATCTATCTATCCATCTATCTATCTCCTATCTATCTATCTATCTATCTATCTATCTATCTATCTATCTCCTATCTATCTATCTATCTCCTATCTATCTATCTATCTATCTATCTATCTATCTATCTATCTATCTATCTATCTATCTATCTATATCTATCTATCTATCTATCTATCTATCTCCTATCTATCTATCTATCTATCTATCTATCTATCTATCTATCTATCTATCTATCTCCTATCTATCTATCTCCTATCTATCTATCTATCTATCTCCTATCTATCTATCTATCTCCTATCTATCTATCTATCTATCTATCTATCTATCTCCTATCTATCTATCTATCTATCTATCTATCTATCTATCTATCTATCTCCTATCCATCTATCTATCTATCTGTCTCTATAGCTATAATTTCTTACATTGCTAGCTATTACCTATCTATAAAAAATTTGTATGAGATTTTAGATTCTGCATATTATTTAATTATGATATTATAGAATCACCTCACCTTATGATATTATAGAATCATAGCTATACATCTGTACACACATTCTGTTATATATATCTGTATGTGTGTGTATGTGTATATATATATATATATATATATATATATATATATTTATTTATTTATTTATTAATGGTAGTTAATTTATTGCACCTTCCTGACAATATATCTTAGAAAAGAGAAGTGTGGACAGCGCTCCATAGTGTGAAGTCTGATGGCAAATGTGCACAAAAACAGGCGAGTAATTGGAGACTCTCACCTGTAATGGTTGTGCATATGGAAGGCACAACACTCAGTAACGCATGTGTGTGGACCGCAGCCACTCCCAGAGACCAAACCGGTAAGTAAATAGTCAGATCCTCCACTCCAAAACTCTGGGTCTATTCAGGCGCAGATCCAAGATCTTGGATCTGCGCCTGAATAGACCCAGAGTTTTGGAGTGGAGGATCTGACTATTGACAATATATCTTGGACAGTAATTTTTAACATCACACTATACACATCAGATCGATAGGAATCCGTGTTATTTATTGAAATTATTATAAAGATGGTCAAGTTGGAGGACACGTTACATGATGTATGAGCAGCTTTACTAAGGAGAACAGTACTGTATCAGGCACCATGTGTAGCCTAGAGCTATGTGCAGAGTAATGCTGTCATTATGTGTCTTGCCCCTGACATCCCATTAGTTATAATGACATCTAATCACTAATTACAGATGCTAATGCTGAGGATACCAGTACAGGAACATGCCCACAGACCTGTCCCCCCTGTCTGCTGGGGACTTGTAAATGAACTTCAGCAGACATCAGTACATAGACACAAAGAAAGGAAAGTCTGCAAAGAACACCCCCTAAATCTCTCTGCTGGGCTCCTCCTCTAAAGCCCCTATTACACAGGTACAATACTATAGGGCATATTTATGGCATTTCATACATAGGTGTAAAGGCCCTATTCCACGGAACGATTATCGCTCATAAACTCGCTATAACAACCGCTCGTTAGCGATTACAAAATAATTTTTTTTTAGCGAACAATAACACATAACACACGTGGGAACGTGAACAATATATACACTCACCGGCCACTTTATTAGGTACACCATGCTAGTAACGGGTTGGACCCCCTTTTGCCTTCAGAACTGCCTCCATTCTTGGTGGCATAGATACAACAAGGTGCTGGAAGCATTCCTCAGAGATTTTGGTCCATATTGACATGATGGCATCACACAGTTGCCGCAGATTTGTCGGCTGCACATCCATGATGCCAATCTCCCGTTCCACCACATCCCAAAGATGCTCTATTGGATTGAGATCTGGTGACTGTGGAGGCCATTGGAGTACAGTGAACTCATTGTCATGTTCAAGAAACCAGTCTGAGATGATTCTAGCTTTATGACATGGCGCATTATCCTGCTGAAAGTAGCCATCAGATGTTGGGTACATTGTGGTCATAAAGGGATGGACATGGTCAGCAACAATACTCAGGTAGGCTGTGGCATTGCAACGATGCTCAATTGGTACCAAGGGGCCCAAAGAGTGCCAAGCAAATATTCCCCACACCATGACACCACCACCAGCCTGAACCGTTGATGGATCCATGCTTTCATGTTGTTGACGCCAAATTCTGACCCTACCATCCGAATGTCGCAGCAGAAATCGAGACTCATCAGACCAGGCAACGTTTTTCCAATCTTCTACTGTCCAATTTCGATGAGCTTGTGCAAATTGTAGCCTCAGTTTCCTGTTCTTAGCTGAAAGGAGTGGCACCCGATGTGGTCTTCTGCTGCTGTAGCCCATCTGCCTCAAAGTTGGACGTGCTGTGCGTTCAGAGATGCTCTTCTGCCTACCTTGGTTGTAACGGTTGGCTATTTGAGTCACTGTTGCCTTTCTATCAGCTCGAACCCGTCTGCCCATTCTCCTCTGACCTCTGGCATCAACAAGGCATTTCCGCCCACAGAACTGCCGCTCACTGGATGTGAAAATCCCAGTAGATCAGCAGTTTCTGAAATACTCAGACCAGCCCTTCTGGCACCAACAACCATGCCATGTTCAAAGGCCCTCAAATCACCTTTCTTCCCCATACTGATGCTCGGTTTGAACTGCAGGAGATTGTCTTGACCATGTCTACATGCCTAAATGCACTGAGTTGCCGCCATGTGATTGGCTGATTAGAAATTAAGTGGTAACGTGCAGTTGGACAGGTGTACCTAATAAAGTGGCTGATGAGTGTATGTAGTGTAACAATTATTTTGCCGTCGTTACATGGTTGTTTAAAACGTTCGCCGGGGTGATCATGACCATACAACACACCTACTTTTTTAAAACCTTTTTACAAACGACTGAAAGATTTCTAATTTTACGAACCGATTAGCGAATTATCTTTCAAAGACCAACAATTTTTTTCGCCATGCTGAAAAAACATTTTGAATTTTGCCTTTGTCGTTCGCTCGTTTACACCAATTCCACGAAGCGATTATCATTAACAAACGGTCGTTGGAGCGAGTTTATGGACGATAATCATTCCATGGAATGGCCTTTAGGGTTCTATTACACAGAGCGATTTTTAACGATAAACGAACGCAAATGAGATTGTTTATCGTTAACCTAAAATCGTTCTTCATATTACACAGAACAATGGTCGTTAGTTATGATCGTTACTACAATCGTTATTGTGATCGTTACAATGATCGTTTACTCCTTCTGATCCCAGCAAAACAATGAACAATGTGCAATTACACTGACTGATTTGTGAAAAAACGCGGCACTTGAGCGAACGAATGTGGAATTACAGCGAACGATATAGTGAACGATTAACAATAATTTTAGGTTCAGATCTAAATCAACGATCAACAACATACAAACGATTTTTTGATCATTGTCCGCAATTACGATTATTGTTTAAATTCCAACAATATAACGATTTTTCGCACGATAATCGTCCCACGTAATAGGGCCCTTAATGCTTCTAAATGCATTTGGCATCTTGGTTGTTTATGCGTCACAAACCAAAATATAAATTACCAGCCTCACTATTGTCCCCGCTCATTTTACAAATTATAGGGGATCTTATCACCCGGACCTCTACCATTCAAACCCTCTGATGCGTCTCTATGAGATGTCAAAAATTTTGTGAAATGATAGTTACACCTTAATAAAAATTCTCCCCCCATATAGCACCATTAGTGGCCACAGACATGGAGAGAAAACTACTAGAGATGAGCGAACCGGTTTCGGGTTCGAGTCGATCCGAACCAGAACGTTCTGCATTTGATTAGCGGGGGCTGCTGAACTTGGATAAAGCTCTAAGGTTGTCTGGAAAACATGGATACAGCCAATGACTATATCCATGATTTCCACATAGCCTTAGGGCTTTATCCAAGTTCAGCAGCCACCGCTAATCAAATGCCGAACGTTCGGGTTCGGATGGACTCGAGCATGCTCCAGGTTCGCTCATCTCTAAATACTACATAACATCTGTAGGAGGGGGGGGAGATAAGGACCCCACCAATTACTAGAATGTAGGGACACAAGGCACAAAAACATTGTGTGCAAGATCCCCAAGAAAAAAGCACCATTTTTTATAATGTCCTCCATTGTGTCTATGGGACATCATGCATTAGTGCACACACGAGGGGGGGGGGGGGGAAATTGTCCACTATCGTTTGGTCACGTTCGCACACTGTTTTTTGCCACTGTTTGTAGCCTTTAAAAAATCGCCTGTTTTGGTAAATTGGCTATACAATCAGGATTGGCTATACAATCAGTCCAGATTCAAAGTGTAACTGTCAATAATAAAGAAATATGACATGTCAGAGAGACATAGGAAGCTTTTATCAGTTAGTAGAATGAGTGGGGAGATGACCACACTGTCATGCGCTCCTGTCACCCCTCTAGACGTTCCCATAGACTTGCATAGTTTCAGCAGTTCTTACCCCAAAATAGCCAAAATAAAGGGAAGGATTTATCAAAGGCCGAACCTGCACCTTGCATACCGAATCTACACCTGCTTTTAGATAAAAACATCTCAAATCATAAAATCAACACGCGCGCTTTTGCTCTGTCCGCGCTGAAGAATGAACATGTTCATTCTTCAGCGCAGACAAAGCAGGAGTGCGCGCCTCCCATAGACTCCCATTTTGAGAGGGAGGCTAACGGCATTCCGCCGCGGAATTCCGCTAGTTTTGATTTTAATTTGTTTGTCTGATAAAAAGTATTTTTAATGACATTTGGCATTTAATGTCGGAACTTATTTAAGGTTTTACAGTTGATTTTATTATTTCAGACTTTTTACCCAAAAATGTTAGAAAATAAAGGCCATTAAAACAATTTATTCACTCTGTTCCAAAAAAAAAAAAACAGATTACAAATGAATTGGAGGAAAATGGAGCACAACTGATGAAAACTGATCCAAATAAATTAAACCTATTGAAGTATAAGGCTACATTCACACGTCTGTAGTGCAGCCCAAGGCCACAGGACCACACTACAAGTGTGCATCTGTAGTGTTCTGTGGTTGACAGAGCCAGTGGCGTAGCCACCATAGAGGCAGGGTATGCAGTTGCCATGGGGCCCGTGCAGGAGAGGGCCCGGGTGAGAAGATAAGAGCGTTGTGTGGCCTTCTGCTTAACCCCTGCACTGTACTGCAGTGTGTAAGTGACCCATTGTTTACTTACATACTGAAACACAAAAAAAGGTTAACAAGCAGACAGAGATCTCTGCTTCACTGCACTGATAACCCTTGACCTCTATTCTCCAGCAAGCTCTATGCACAGGTCAGGGGTTATCAGTGCACCAGCAGTAAAGAAGAGAGCTCCTTGTCTTCTGAACATTGGGTCACTTACACGCTGCAGTACATAAGGGGGTAATCAGAAGGTAATCTGCTCCTGCACCTATGTAACCATAAGGGCTTCTAATGGGCCCTTATAGGTAAAAGCAGTGAACTTATAGAGCAAACAGCCATTGGCTATCTGCTCTGCCAGTCACTCTTGTGGCTGAAGCAATGGTTCAGCCTCTGGCCACAAGAAATTTAATTTTTTGGCCACATCACAAAGCATATACTGTATGTATGTGTGTATATATATATATATATATATATATATATATATATATATATATATGTGCAGTGCTTTGTGTTGTGCGTGGGGGGCTTAATTTTTTTTGCTATGGGGCCCTGTGAATCCTAGCTACGCCCCTGGATGGAGCACTTCATTGTCGCTTTATTAGCATTTTTTGTGGACATGTAAACGGGGCCAATAAATAACATTGGTCCTATGTTCTGTCTGCAATCTCATGCCTGAATCCGAGCTGAAGAAGAGACTGACATAAATGGAAGTGCAAATGGACACATACTCATGTAAATGGTTAATTTATTAGATTGATAAACACAAATAGTTCTGTGCAAAAATGAGTGCATCTGTTTGCCTCATTCATGAATGGATCCAGCCAAATTAAATCAACAGATAAGCACAGACTGATGAGCAGACTGATGCAAACTGATTGCAAAATTATTATTTTTTTAATGGTCCATTTGCTTCAGTTAGATGTGTTCTTTCCATTTTTTTGGGGACGGACAAAATTTTTTGTCAGTGAACAAATTTTATGTTCATCCAGAAAAACTGATGGATTTGATGAAAACGGAGCACAACTGATGCAAACTGAGCAAAACTGATGCAAACTGAGCAAAATAAAAACCCATTGAAATAATGGGGAGTTTGACGGTTCCGTTTCTCTATTATCGAAAATAGAAAAGAGAAACAGAATTGTGGCAGAGGGTAAAACGCTGGTTTGAACCAGAGACACAAAAAACAAATGATCAGTTAATTTTTCCATTGATTTGAGCAGATCTTTTTAGTATCAGTTTTCCTCAGTTTGCATCCATTCCATCACTGCTTTATTATTTTTATGGAAGAACATGGCATGCTGCACTACTGTTTCACACGAAATAACGGAAAACTGAGGTTATGAACTAACCAACATTAAAGAGGTCCACTGAAATAAATGAGGAAATTTACTGATACGTTTATTTCTGTTTCTCTGATGTCCTGACAGTACAGAGGAAAAGAAGTCACACCGATTACAAAATCCCAGCTTTATTTAACAACGTAAAAGTAACGCTGCCAATTTTTTGCTATAGGTCAAAAACCATATCATGTTAAGAGACCTGAGATGGGCGCCAAAAGAGCAGTGACGTCACCACCAGCAGAATGCAAGTGGCGCCATAGGACCAGAACGAAGCAGCGACACGGGACACCGATCATCATTGGTAAGTACAGGTGGAAGCCTGCAGCTGAGGGAAGATAGAAAAAAAACTGGTCTGCTTCTTCATGGGCCCTTTTACACGACCCGTGAAAAAGTGACAGTGATCAGCCGAAAAACGGGAAATACCCGCTCATCAGCTGATCACAACTTTTGCGCAGGTCTAAAAATGTGTAAACAGCTGATAGCAATATATTTAAATGGCTGCACAAATGATGATTGTTCGCACAGCCTGGCCACGCGATTAATCGTGCCTTTTAAAGACACTGCAAACCATCGGCTGGACCCTTATTCATGCCTTGGTTACCTACTTTCCAATGAGTGTTCTGCAGTGAATGGTAGCAAAGACCTTGGGCATAGATGGGCAGCCCTATGCAAAGCTTAGGTGGTGTCTCTAGTTTAGGGGCTGATCACGTTATTTATAGATATATTTATATATGTTCCTTCATTCCTGGACAGACTAGTTTGGCTCTTGTCTATGACATTATGACTATCTCCGCTTTCTACATGTCCGCTCATGTCCAGTAGTCTCCTATGTTAAAAGCTGACATAATGGAATGATGATTTCACTATAATGAGTTTTCAATTGTAAATTAGATAGCGGCAGACTGACTATAGAAGTCTATCTGTAGCTTTATCTGTGGGTCCGATAAACAACTGCAGAGAGATACATATTAAACAGACGTAATAAACTAGTAGATATGGTTTACAAGTGTTAAACTAACCATACATATACACTAGCTCCTCAGTGAGACAAGTGAGAGGAGCAGCAGACTGCTCTATACTTCTGTATTAGAACTGATCAGATCCCACCGCTATCTGAGATGTATGGACCTGTAATCACTCTGTGCTGCTATATGGTGACATCATAGGAAGATATATTGTGGGATGTGGCATGAATTACTTTCAATCAGATTCACATAGAATTTTATAGAAATATAATTAAATACAGTATATGAATTCGTAGGCTTATGAAGGTACTGAAGAGGCCCATACGCTCCCTTGGTTTCTGTATTCTCATGGCGTGCACTACTGAACCCTAGTTCATCCAACAGCTTTCTTTCTAATGTCCCCATACACATGGACGATCAGCTCAGCAGGGCATGAATGAGATCTCAGCAGGTACAAGGTGGTAAATGTCAGAAAGCCAGAGGTCTGCCAGAGATGTGCAGTCAATAACAATGTATTTAAATGGCTTCATGAACAATACAGCAATTGTTTGTGGGGTCTGGTCGTACAATTACATTTAGGTTAGGTTAAAATCGTCGGTCGTCGACCGTGCATCGCTACGTGTAAAAGCGATGCGTGGCCAACAGCTGACAATTACCCAAACACCTGATACCTTACCTCTCTCCACTCCTGTCTTCTCTCCTGTACTCCGCAGCTACGTGTTTCCAGCGGCTGCAGCTTCTGAGCGGCCTGTCACTGTCACTAACGATGTCCATGCAGCCCTTACTTCCCGATTATTATCGGGCCATCTAATAGGTCCAGTAAACGAGCGCCGATCTAGCAGATTGGTGCTCGTTTACTAGAATGATCGGCCTGTGTAATAGGACCCTTAGGTTAAAGGGGTTATCCAGCGCTACAAAAACATGGCCGCTTTTCCCCCTCTTTTGTCTCCAGTTCAGGTGTGGTTTGTAATTAAGCTCTATTTACTTCAATGGAACTGAGTTTGAAACCCCACCCAAACTGGAGGCAAGAGAGGGGGGAAAATGGCCATGTTTTTGTAGCACTGGAAAACCCCTTTAATAGATCTCCCCATTTGGGTATAGGAAAAGAACTATCAATTAAAGCCGGTGGAGCAGGCAGAAGTAACCAGGGATCCCCTTGATGGGTTATAGTTCAGGCAGCATGAAAGGGATGATAGGTTCCCATTACAGAGATAATAATGACCTTTAAAAGACAAGTGTGAATGATTTCTATATACAGTACCAATTGTTATCTACTTAAATATCATTGTTAACAGAAAGAGCATTACAACTATTAATGGGCCTGTTAAGCACAAGAACAATCTCCACAGATTTATTAGTTAATCATTGCTATGTGTAAAGTCAGGAGAGAGCAGCATGGACAACCCAAACATCACAGAAGGAATAGCAGCACCTGCCAGCCAAGTAAACCCGATCCTTTTCTTCATGCGTAGAAATGGCGTGGTGGACACAATCCGCTGATTGACATGACTGATTCGTAGTAAGGCCGGGATGGTTGATCATAGGAATGAGAACTAGTGGAAACAGCTTCTGTACATTTATTTCTATTGTGCATGTAATATAAATACATAATATTTATAAATGGAATATCAAATAAATACACAGATAAATACGGTAATCATCATTTTGATCAGAGAAAGGCCGCCGGGTAATCTGTACTTATTTTATTTTATCTTAGGATAGACATTTTGATTATTGAAGTCACTTACTACTTTATCATTTATTATCGAGGTATCAACATTTCCCCAATATTTCTCAGTAATTGTAATATTGTAAAAGCTTTTTTGCTGGTTTCAAAATTTGCAAATGCATCTTGAGTTGAACAAAGTTGTTCTGTCTAGACAGATGACTTGTTCTTTTGTCTCCTCGTTGATATCCTCTCTGACCTACCTGTAACACACTTCTTGGCTTCAGGTGTCATTGTATAGTGAGAGGATTATCACACCTCTATTATACTGGCCAGAAGAGCTCTGACAACATATAAGCTGCTTCAGAGGAATAAAGCGTAGAGGTTTTACTGATGTGCACAGCAAATAAACTTATAGGGCCCATTCACCTGATGGGGCATATGTAATAAGCCTCATAAAAAATGTTAACACTTTGCACAGAGACTAAAGCTCCTATTACATGGGGCGATGCAGAGAAGCAAACCAGCGCCAACCTGTCAGGTCAGCGCTTGCTTGCTCCTCGTTCCCTGCTCTCTGCCGGTGCTACTACACACATGGGAAGCGATCACCCGGGCAGCCCATAGAAGATAGCTGCCGCTGCTATTGCGAATCGCTACGTGTAATAACGATGCACAGCTGGCGGCTGATGGTACAACAAACAGTTTTTACATTACCTATCCACGTTCCTGGTCTCTTCCTGTGAGCAGCCTTTCAGCTGAGATCGGCGCTTGTTTACAGTATTGATCGGCCCATGTAATAGAACCCTTAGGGTCTTTTTACATGATGCAATCTTATACCGTCCGTGGGCACAAATTAGCACTGGTCAGCGAGATCGGTGCTAATCAAGATATAGAAGATTACTTGACACTGCCTCTCAGCATTCAGGCCCGTCCGTCTTGGATTCTCGTGCATATAGCAGTGTGTTACATAGAAATAATTTAAAGATTTCAAATGTTCTCTGAATCTGACATACATGTGTCTAATGGTCATCCCCATGTAAAAATAACCACAGGGGCACAGAACCACGTAAACCACAAATTTGCTTTTAGGGTGCCTTCACACACACCGGATCCGCAGTGGATTTTAAGCTGAGAATTCGCAGCGAAATCCGCTGTGGATCCACTGCCCATTCATCCCAATGTGAATGCATACTCGCAGCGGGATTGCCATCCCGCTGCATGTATGTAAGTTAACTCCCCGAGCATACATCACCTGCTCCCCTCTCCGGCTTGCTTTGTGGGTTCCCAGCGTCTGCTCGTACCACTCAGCCAATCAGTGCGCTGCGCTGCTGAGTGGGACGTCCAGCCGGGAACCCCTGAAGGAAGCCAGAGCGTGGAGCAGGTGATGTATGCTCCGGCCAGCCAGGGGTTTACTTACATACACGCAGCAGGATGGCAATCCCGCTGCGAGTATGTATTCTGATTGAGATGAACGGTGCGGATCTGGTGTGTGGGATACTCTTACAAGTATTATTATTATTATTTATTTATAGAGCGCCCTTAATTCCAGAGTGCTATACAATAGATAGGGGTAACAAGCAGAAACAACACAGGATCAAAACACATTACATGAAGCCAAATGGCAGATTGGTACACGGGGAAGAGGACCCTGCCCGTGAGGGCTTACAATCTATAAGGTACGGGAAGAGAAACAGGAGGTAAAGGTTGGTTGAGGGACGGTAGCGGGATATCAGATCAAAGATGTACGGAGGGGACAGGTTGTGGATTGTCTTGTACGTCATGGTCAACAATTAAAGTGAATACGTTGGGCAATGGGGAGCCAGTGGAGGGATTGGCAGAGGGGAGAGGCAGAGGCATAGCGAGGGAAAAGGTTGATTAGTCGGGCAGCAGAGTTTAGGATAGACTGGAGGGGATCAATGGAGTTAGATGGAAGGCCACAGAGGGGGATGTTGCAGTAGTCCAAGCGGGAAATAATGAGAGCATGTACCAGCAGTTTGGTAGAGTCAGGGGTGAGAAAACATCGGATTCTGGAAATGTTTTTGAGGTGAATGCGGCAGGAGGTGGTCAGGGCTTGAATTTGGGGTTTAAAGGACAGGGCAGAGTCAAAGGTGACCCCGAGGCAGCGGACTTGAGGATCAGGGGACAGAGTGCAGCCATTGATAGTGATTGACAGATTAGATGGCAGGATGGAGCGAGATGGGGGAAAGATGATTAGTTTTGTTTTGTCCATGTTGAGTTTTAGAAAGCGGGAGGAGAAGAAGGAACATATGGCCGAAAGACACTCTGGAATTCTGGATAGCAAAGAGGTGACATCCGGACCAGAGAGGTAGATCTGAGTGTCATCTATGGGGATTCTATGATATGTGCCTCATTTATCATGATTTTCGCCTGCTCGCAGGCGTAAATCATGATCAAAATCTACACCCGGAGGATCCTCTGGTGGCCCAGTCCGACGCTGTTCACCACCCTGTAGATTATGTTCCCTAATATCTGCAAGCCATGATCACCCAAAGTAGTGGACCAGCCTGCTATTGAGTTTGTGCCCCTAATGCAGTGATTATTTTCATATGTATCTTAGGATAGATATATGTTTATCCCAGGCAGGTTTACATTTACTTATTGTAGAATTACCAACCACATCTGCTGGAAGTTTGTCCCAAGCATCTACTGCTCATTCAGTAAAATAATATTCTCCCACGTAATTCTGATCTCCCCTTCCTCCCATATACAGTGTATCCCTGTGCTGGGGAGATGTGATACTTTGCACAGGTGGTTTTAATAATTAGATTTGTACAAAAAATGTGCGAAAAACACTTTACTATAGAAAGATATGAATGTAAATGAGCCAAGACCTTTGTTCATTGTACGTGCATTCTCTGCAATAGAGACCATTGTTTTGTATTATCAGTCACATCACGGTGGGCTACTGATGGGATAACTTGGCTACTAGAAATACCTATTCTGCAACTTTATCTCCAACATATTTATTTGTGATAAGCTCATGAAGTTTAGCTGCCCATAGACATGGTAATTATTCTTAAAGGGGACTTCCACCCAAAGGGATATTTGATTCTATTGGAAGACCACAATGGTGGTGTCTGCAAGCCCGGGCCACCCCTAAACCCCATCACTAATACTCAAAGGCTCTTGTCTAAAGATGGCTATACACCTTCAATAGATGTCAGCCAACAGTTATCTCTCCTGTCCTTTCCATACACACGAAGGTACCGCAGACAAACCTCACGCGTTCCCTATGGAAAGGGGTAAGTTACAGGCAGCCAGGTTGCTCGGGCAATGGCTTATCCCTCTGAGAACCAAAGGGATGGGCTGCAAGAATGCAGAAGGCCTTACCCTTATTCTCACCAACATTATCTGTTGCTGGAGAGTCAGAAACGCTTATTTTTTTATTATAAATAGCATTTGTAGGGATCTTCCCGGGGGATGGTGTGTTTGGACACAGTTCACAGCAGACTTGGACTTGTCAAATAACAGCTTGGCGTTCATTTGCAGCATAAACAGTCCATAACAGAAATATAGCAACACTGTGCTTTAAAAACAAAAACAAAAAGGTCTTGCCCGTCTGGGCGCTAACTAACACAGCAGGTTACCTCTCTGACACTTCAGTCGGCAGTATTGCGGGGTGTGAACAGGCCCCAGCAGCGATAGAACTCCTTGCTCCCAGGAAACACAGCATGCAGGCTGTTCACCCTGGCTGAGAGCAAGGACCTGTACACTGAGCCCACCTTTTGCCTTCTCAGGCTGATTGGGATCAGAGCTCACCTGATCCCAAAACCCACACTGGATCGAGGGGGAGGGAATGGCAAGTCCCACTACCAAAACCTACCTGCCATTCCATGTAAGTCCAGGCCCGGCAATAATAAATAATAGCTCAGCAGCATAACACTGCTGAGCACAGATGCCTCCTGGACTCACCATCTCACACTATGCATCAGCCTAGGTGAGATGTACATCCCCTCGAGCACTTTACCAGTGACATGTCCACACATTTTATTGAATTTCAAGGGCACAGAAAGGTCACTGGGGATACACTGCAGAGGACACCCCTGTGCTAGCCAGAGCAGCCCTAGAGGACTCATTGCGACCATACATTCCATGATCCCCTTTTATTTTAAAGGGGTTATCCAGCGCTACAAAAACATGGCCACTTTCCCCCTACTGTTGTGTCCAGATTGGGTGAGTCCAGATTGGGTGAGTTTTGAAACTCAGCTCCATTGAAGTAAATGGAGCTTAATTGCAAACTGCACCTGAACTGGAGACAACAGTAGGGGGAAAAGTGGCCATGTTTTTGTACCGCTGGATAACCCCTTTAATGGCTGCTTTAAAGGGGTAGTTCACCAAAAAAATTTTCTTTCAAATCAACTGCTGCCATGAAGTGCCAGAGATTTGTAATTTACTTCTATTAAAAAATCTCAAGCCTTCCAGTACTTATCAGCTGCTGTATGCCCAACAGGAAGTTGTATTATTTCCAGTCTGGACAGCAGGAGAGGTTTTCTATGGGGATTTGCTCCTTTTTTGGACAGTTCCTGACATGGACAGAGGAGGCAACAGAGAGCACTGTGACAGACAGGAAAGGAAACACCACTTCCTGCTGGACACACAGCAGCTGATAAGTACTGGAAGACTTGAGATTTTTTAATAGAAGTGAATTACAAATCTCTGGCACTTTATGGCACCAGTTGATTTGAAAGAAAAAATTTTTTGGTGGACTACCCCTTTAACACTACATTTGCGGCTGCAGGGGAACAATAGATATGTTGGCACTGTCTCCTGATGATTTAGTGCTACAATGATGGCAGTTTATGCTGAAGATGTATTTTATTACTTTATTTTACCAGAAATGTAGCCGCTTATTCCCTATTTGTTAGTAACAGTAAAAAAAAAAGCTCATGTTTTACTAGTCCCGTTCTATATTCACACATCAGTCTTTTGGTCAGTTGTTTTTCAACCAAAGCCAGGAGTGGGTTGAGAACACAGAAACTGGGAAAATATTTTTTGCCCTGTTAGTTCCACTCTGTATTTTGGTTGAAAAAAAAATAATGATCAAAATACTGACGGAAATACTATGTGTGAACATAGCCATGCCAAGAGAATTAGTGATACAGCCCGGAACTGTTCTGTAGTTTGCTCTATTGGCAGTCATATACACTACATAGTTACATCTGTGGACTTTAGAGAGGGCAGGCTAGCTATATTAGCTTAAGTTTGTGTTTTTACCACTGTTAGGCTCTATTTGTACTATGTTTTTCAGCACCTGGTAGAGTTGCAGGCACTGTGTATGCCAGAACCTAGGTGGTTAGCAGTGGGCTAGGTGTGGTGGCATCAACTAGGCACTTCTCATAGTGGGTACACAGCACTGGGCTTTGTAAAGGTAGAACCAGGTGTGTAGGTGCAGGTGTGACGGATAGTAAGGAGCACAGAGTCCAGAACTTAAACTTGCCCTTCTGTGCAATAAAGATTAAGGTTAGCTTCACACGTACCGGATTCCTAGCGGATTTCACGATACAAGTTTACAGCAAAATTTACAGTGGGATTTTTATTCCACTGCGAGCATGTAACCTGGCCCCTTTAACCCCCCTGCAGCATACATTACCTGCTCGGCACCGTGGCTGGATGTGAGGCTCCTGGCTCCCGTCGGTCCTGCTCAGCCAATCAGTGCACGGCCCCAGGACCGCCGGAAGCCTTACATGCAGCCGCGTCAGCGAGCAGGTGATGTATGCTGCTGGCTGCGGTTGGCTAAAGCGGCCGGGTTACATACTCTCAGCGTAACCCCATTGAAGTGACCAGTACCAGGATTCGCAGCGGAATTTGCTGCAAACTCGCAGCGTGAAATTCACTGCAAATCTGGTACGTGTGAAGCTACTCTAATACTTTTCAGTAGACAGTGCACCAAAAATAATCACAGCAATACAATGTCCTTTCTCTTGATGTACAAAACAATGGGGGGATTTATTAAGGCTCCGCCTCCTTTCCCCCGCCAGGTGTAAATTTTGATCATGATTTACGCCTGTGAGCAGGCATAAATCATGATAAGTGAGGCGCAGGAGGAGGCCAAGCTTCCTCCCCGTCTCGTCACGCCCCCCAAGCTCCCCCAAGCTCCCCCAACCCGCCCATCGGGCGAGCGGAGTGTACAGCAGGTGTACGCCAGGGAGAAGGGGCAAATCTGCACCTTCTCTCTGGTGTATGCCTCGGGCGGACGCTTGATAAATGTCCCCAGAATGTGTAGCTTTGGGTGCTTGGAGTGCAGATAGTAGGTTAAGAAGGTGTAACTTGAGTAGATTAGGTGAAGAAGGTGTAGCTGTGTTGAGTTGGTTAAAGTGAATTTACCATCAGTACATTTGGTTTTGCACATGAATAGAACAGCGCCGGTGCCACAGTCTTTTTTCTGAACATCGGCCCACTTCTATTCATGGGTACCAGCCCAGGCTGAAGCACTGGAAGCAGGCCGGCCGGCCCGCCCCCATTAGGAGGAGACCCCTGCCCCTCTATGATGCGGCTCCATTAATTCTAATGCCACTGGGCCGCTGTTTATAAAAAAGACCGTGGCACCAGCGCCGTTCTATTCATGTGCAATATTCGATCTTTGCTTGCAGTATGATTTTTGCATTTTAAGTGTTTTTAAATGTATGTATGGGTCATGATAAGGCTTGTATTGTTTTTGTAGGGCCTTCCTTTGTCTTGGATTTATATATGATTGCTATTCACACTACGTATATTTCAGTCAGTATTGTGGTCCTCATATTGCAACCAAAACCAGGAGTGGTTTGAAAACACAGAAAGGATCTGTTCACACAATGATGAAATTGAGTGGATGGCCGCCATATAACAGTAAATAACGGCCATTATTTCAATATAACAGCCGTTGTTTTAAAATACCAGCAAATCAGGGGCGTAGCTAATGTCCCTTGGGCCCTGGTGCAAGAGTTCAACTTGGGCCCCCCCCCCCCCCCCCCCCGTTCGACCAAGCGATGCGACACATAGATAATAGCTAGAGGCAGATATTACCAATAATACCAGTATATAGGAAATATTATCACCATACATATTACCGCCATACTGTTACTAACCAAATCCTGTATACTGAGACTGATATTACCAATAATACCAGTATACAAGGGGGAAATATTACCACCACAACCACTACCATCACCACCATATTGTTACTGACCAAATCTAGTATACTAAGACCAATAAAACACTGTACCAGATTACAAGTAACAAATACCACCACATACTGACTAACACCACCGCATACTGACTAACATCCACTGTACACAGATCACCATCACCTCATCCAGTCATATAGAGGCAGCCCCATCTCTACACAGGCTCTGTACACCCCCCCCCTTATAGATGCCTTCCTATGTTGTCCTCCTTATGTTGCCCCCCCTTATAGCTGGCCCCTCTGTGTTGCCCCCTTATACATGCCCCCCTTATGTTGTCCCCCATATTGATGCCCCCCCTTATAGATGGCCCCTCTCTGTTGCCCCCCTTATACTGCCCCCCATGTAGATGCCCCCACTGTGTTGTTCCCCTATACATGCCCCCCTTTTGTTGCCACCCCCCTTGTAGATTGCCTGTGTTGTCCTTTTATATTTGTCACCTGAAAAGCAGATAAAAACAAAGAAAAAAAAACTCACCTAACACCTCGCTCCCCCGTCGCAGCTCCCTTCTCTTCTATTCTTCTGAGGTGTCGGACGGGCCCCCGGCGATGCTCAGCTTCCCAGTGGTGTCCCCGGCATTCCTTCCTCAGATAAAGTGCAGTGCAGTATATAATAAAAGTATAATAAATGCAGCTCTTTATTGAAAACATATACCCAGCCAAAGATGTTGCTGAAGGTTTATTCATGCACAGACTTACACTGAAGAGCTCCTTTTATTACTAAACATGTATGTCTGTCAGTGTGGGGCCCTTGTCTGCATGTGCTTTCTCTTGTTACTGTCATTAACTAATACAAACCACCCTGCTAAGCAATAAGACGACTTAATGGTCAATGACATTTTTTTAAATGTTTTGTTATTCAATGTGAATAGACTCAAAATAGCGGAGTAACTAAGGGGTTAATAAGATATTATTATGTCTGTATTATATTATGTCTCTCCCAAGTTGTGGCCCTCCAGCTGTTGTCAAACTACAATTCCCATCATGCCCGGGCAGCAGCAGCTGGAGAGCCACAACTTATCCCTCCGCTATGTGACTGTTCTAAGCGTAAACATATAAAATAGTCCACAAGCCGCGTAATACTACGGAAAAGGAAAACTACGTTTATATACTAGTGGCGGAAGCGTAGCACTGCAAGTCCCAGCTGTACAGGCAGTCATACACCTGTCACATCCCTGCACTCAGGCAGCCGAACTACCTTCTCATATCCCTACGCGAGAACAGGCAGGTACCGCTGGTAGCATCTGATTGGCTCAGCGCTGTAGGCCTGCCATTCTATTGGCTACTGGGATTGAATAAGGAAAAAAAGAGGAATCACGTGACCCTGGCTCCCCGCCGGGCAGAGTGGACCGGGCTGTCATCCTGGCATCATGGCATCAGCGGGCAGCGCCTCTTACTTCCAGAGAACTGGCATCCTGTGGATGGCGCTCATCAGCCTGTCCATGGGCTTCTTCACAGTAAGAGGGAATCACAGTAATAGATGCTCTGCAGAAGGGAAGAGTATAGGAAACCCAGAGGACAGGTAACAGTATGGTGAGTGCCCTGGGCTGGGTATATACTGTGCCCTGGGCTGGGTATATACTGTGCTATGTATAGCCTGTGCCCTGGGCTGGGTATATACTGTGCCCTGGGCTGGGTATATACTGTGCACTGGGCTGGGTATAGCCTGTGCCCTGGGCTGGGTATAGCCTGTGCCCTGGGCTGGGTATAGCCTGTGCCCTGGGCTGGGTATATCCGGTGCCCTGGGCTGGGTATATCCTGTGTCCTGAGCTGGGTATATACTGTGCCCTGGGCTGGGTATATACTGTGCTCTGTGCTATGTATAGCCTGTGTCCTGGGCTGGGTATATACTGTGCCCTGGGCTGGGTATATACTGTGCCCTGGGCTGGGTATATACTGTGCCCTGGGCTGGGTATATACTGTGCCCTGGGCTGGGTATATACTGTGCGCTGAGCTGGGTATATACTGTGCCCTGGGCTGGGTATATCCTGTGTCCTGGGCTGGGTATATACTGTGCTCTGTGCTATGTATAGCCTGTGTCCTTTGCTGGGTATATACTGTGCCCTGGGCTGGGTATATACTGTGCCCTGGGCTGGGTATAGCCTGTTCCCTGGGCTGGGTATATACTGTGTCCTGGGTATATCCTGTGCCCTTGGCGGGGTATATACTGTGCCCTGGGCTGGGTATATACTGTGCCCTGGGTTTGGTATATACTGTGCCCTGGGCTGTGTATATACTGTGCCCTGGGCTGGGTATATCCTGTGCCCTGGGCTGGGTATATCCTGTGTCCTGGGCTGGGTATATCCTGTGTCCTGGGCTGGGTATAGCCTGTGCCCTGGGCTGGGTATATACTGTGCCCTGGGCTGGGTATATACTGTGCCCTGGGCTGGGTATATACTGTGCCCTGGGCTGGGTATATACTGTGTCCTGGGCTGGGTATAGCCTGTGTCCTGGGCTGGGTATAGCCTGTGTCCTGGGCTGGGTATATACTGTGCCCTGGGCTGGGTATAGCCTGTGTCCTGGGCTGGTTATATCCTGTGCCCTGGGCTGGTTATATCCTGTGCCCTGGGCTGGTTATATCCTGTGCCCTGGGCTGGGTATATACTGTGCCCTGGGCTGGGTATATACTGTGCCCTGGGCTGGGTATATACTGTGCCCTGGGCTGGGTATATACTGTGCCCTGGGCTGGGTATAGCCTGTGCCCTGGGCTGGCTATAGCCTGTGCCCTGGGCTGGGTATAGCCTGTGCCCTGGGCTGGGTATAGCCTGTGCCCTGGGCTGGGTATAGCCTGTGCCCTGGGCTGGGTATATACTGTGCCCTGGGCTGGGTATATACTGTGCCCTGGGCTGGGTATATACTGTGCCCTGGGCTGGGTATATACTGTGCCCTGGGCTGGGTATATACTGTGCCCTGGGCTGGGTATATACTGTGCCCTGGGCTGGGTATAGCCTGTTCCCTGGGCTGGGTATATACTGTGTCCTGGGTATATCCTGTGCCCTTGGCGGGGTATATACTGTGCCCTGGGCTGGGTATATACTGTGCCCTGGGTTTGGTATATACTGTGCCCTGGGCTGGGTATAGCCTGTGCCCTGGGCTGGGTATATACTGTGCCCTGGGCTGGGTATATACTGTGCCCTGGGCTGGGTATATCCTGTGTCCTGGGCTGGGTATAGCCTGTGTCCTGGGCTGGGTATAGCCTGTGTCCTGGGCTGGGTATAGCCTGTGTCCTGGGCTGGGTATAGCCTGTGTCCTGGGCTGGGTATAGCCTGTGTCCTGGGCTGGGTATAGCCTGTGTCCTGGGCTGGGTATAGCCTGTGTCCTGGGCTGGGTATAGCCTGTGCCCTGTGCTGGGTATATACTGTGCCCTGGGCTGGGTATATACTGTGCCCTGGGCTGGGTATATACTGTGCCCTGGGCTGGGTATAGCCTGTGCCCTGGGCTGGGTATATCCTGTGTCCTGGGCTGGGTATAGCCTGTGTACTGGGCTGGGTATAGCCTGTGCCCTGGGCTGGGTATAGCCTGTGCCCTGGGCTGGGTATAGCCTGTGCCCTGGGCTGGGTATATCCTGTGCCCTGGGCTGGGTATATCCTGTGCCCTGGGCTGGGTATATCCTGTGCCCTGGGCTGGGTATATCCTGTGCCCTGGGCTGGGTATATCCTGTGCCCTGGGCTGGGTATATCCTGTGCCCTGGGCTGGGTATATCCTGTGCCCTGGGCTGGGTATATCCTGTACCTTGTGGCTCCATCCCTGGCACTGAGCAGGTGATCAGGTACAACTCATTAGAGTTCTGTGAATTATTAGTACTGTATCAGGTGTGGTGTATATATAACATAGGAATAAAGTGCAGCATAAACCCTGATGCGAAGGTAGTCACCGCTCCATTTTTCTTCTATGGGAGTTATAGCCACAGGCAGTCTCTTCTGCATCCGGGATAGTAGGATATGCACATCATTGGGTCATGTGTAATGTAAATGTATGATTAGCTGTATTGTTGTTGAGGACACAGACACTCTCTAACACTTTTATAACCAGTATGGGTGGGGGTGACGGCTGCAGGGCCATCAGTCATATAGCGATGAAAAGATAAACAGCGCTCTATGGTGTAGATCGTAACAAACTGGTTATAGTGAGCGGAGAAGTTTGGAAACTCTCACCTAGAATGGTTGTGCAAACCTGAGGCACAACACTCACAAGGGTGTCAACCAAAGTGAACTGCAACCGCTCCCGTATACTCCTCTACAGCCCTTCTTACACAGGGCGACAAGAGGGAGCAAGCGAGCTCTGACCTGACATGTGCCGACAGTGAGCGAGGAGGAGCAGGTGAGAGCTGGGGAGCTGCGGGTGAGCCCCCCGAGTTATCGTCTGATCGTCCGGGCATCCCATAGGAGACAGCTGCCGCTACTCCTATTACACGGCGCGATGGCAGCATATCCTTAACATGCTGATCGTTGCCATTTTCAACCTGTTGAAAGACAAAGATCAGCCAACATCGTGCATGTTGGCTGATCGTTATCATCTATTACACAAAGCGATTATCGGCCAAATGCGGTCAATAATCGATTTGTGTAATAGGGCCTTAAGGGAATAGAAAACAGACAAACTTCCTTCACTTCAATACAAGTTCAAAAAATCATAATGGATTAACCCCTTGCCTCTTCAGCCTGTTTTGGCCTTAAAGAGGATGTATCATCAGGTACATCCTCTTTAATCTGACACAGGGATAGAACGGCGCCATCACAGTGAAGCCGGTGCCGTGGACCGTTTTTGAACCGTGGCCTGGTTCCCATGTACGGCCCCGTTCTATCTACGGGTCCCGGGCCGGAGCTGAATCACATGAGGCTGGCCGTCCCGTCCCCAGTGGGAGGAATCCTCTGCCCCTGTATGACGTGGCTCCATTGATTTTTATGAAGCCGTGTCATACAGGGAAGGGAATTACTTCCCACTGAGGCCGGTCCGCCTCCTGTGCTTCAGCTCCAGCCCGTGGATAGAACGGCGCAGTACACGGGAACCTGGCCATGGTTCAAAAAACAGACCGCGGCATCGGCTTCCCCGTGACGTCGTTGATCTATCCCTGCGTCCTGATGGTACATCCTCTTTAATGCCCGGGGCCTATTTTTCAAATCTAACCTGTCTCTCATTATGTAGTGATAACTCTGCGGTGCTTTTAACTATCGCGGTTATTCTGAGATTGTTTTTTCGTGACATATTCCTCTTTGTTTGTGGTATACTTTGGTAAAAAAAAAAAAAAAAAAAGACATTTGCGCAAAAATTAGAAAAATTTACATTTCTTTATATTCAAAATTCTCTTTTCCTAAGAAAGATAGTCATGCCACATGAACTAATTACTGCAACATCTACAACATGTCTGCTTTATGGTGACGTCATTTGGTGAACGTCCTTTTACTTGTTAGGATGTTAGAGGGCTTATAAATTTTACAGCGATTTTTCAAATTTTCTGGAAAATTTCAGCTCTGATTTTATCAGGGACCAGTTCAGTTCTGTAGTGGATTTGTGGGGCCTGTATGTTAGTTACCCCCATAAATCCTTCCACTGTAAATACTGCACCCCTCAAAGTATTCAAAGTAACATTTCATAAGTTTATTAACCCTTTAGGTGTTTCACAGTAATTGGAGGGGAAATTTATTAGGGTCAGATATTCTATTTTAATAATTTTTTTCCTCTTACTCAGCAAATACTAACTGAGAAATGGAACTCAATATTTATTCCCCTTATTCCAGTGTTTCTAGAAATCCCCCATATGTGGCCGCAGTGCGTCATCTGACTCTACCACAGGCCGCAGACATGACAGAGACCTGGTGAATTTTGGGGCCTTTTTTTATTTCAGGGTTTTTTCTAGCAATTATACCATGTCACAGAGGCCTTGTGGTGCCAATATATTTGTGTAAGACGAATTGACGTTTCCATCGGTACCATTCAGGGGGACATGTGACACCCTAATCATTTTTTATTACATTTTTTATGAGGTGGTATGAATAAAAAACACAAGTCTTGCCACCCATGACCTTGGAGTCTTGAACACCCATGACATTGTCACCAGGTCACCGCTTATTCCTCCTTGGACCACTGTATACCAGGACCACCCCACAAGAGCCGCTGTTCTGGAGATACTCTGGTCTGGTCGTCACCCCGATCCTTACTCTTGCTCATTCTTTTTGCAACAACATATCCACGTCAAGAGGTGACTGTTTACTTGCTGCCATGTGTATCTCTCCCCTTTACAGGCGCAATTGTTCTGAGATAATCCTTGTTATTTACCTCTCTTATGGTTTATGTGATGTTCCGATCTGATTCATATATTATTGCTTCTCTTTGCAGTGGACGGTTTTCTGGCCGACACAAGTGCCGTATGAGCAGCTGGGACCACTGGGATCATTAGCACAGTACATGGTGAAGAATCACTACAGCCTCTTGTATTATGGGTATGTACATTCAGGTGACTGTGTGTATATGAGAAATAGCACTATATCTGCCCATTATATAATGTGTATATTAGGACCAGCACTGTATCTGCCTATTATATAATGTGTATATGAGAACCAGCACTGTATCTGCCTATTATATAATGTGTATATTAGGACCAGCACTGTATCTGCCTATTATATAATGTGTATATGAGAACCAGCACTGTATCTGCCTATTATATAATGTGTATATGAGGACCAGCACTGTATCTGGCCATTATATAATGTGTATATGAGGACCAGCACTGTATCTGGCCATTATATAATGTGTATATATAAGGAGTAGCACTGTATCTGGCCATTATATAATGTGTATATATAAGGAGTAGCACTGTATCTGGCCATTATATAATGCGTATACAGTATATAAGGAGTAGCACTGTATCTGGCCATTATATAATGTGTATATATAAGGAGTAGCACTGTATCTGGCCATTATATAATGTGTATATGAGGACCAGCACTGTATCTGGCCATTATGTAATGTGTGTATATGAGGAGTAGCACTGTATCTGGCCATTATGTAATGTGTGTATATGAGGAGTAGCACTGTATCTGGCCATTATATAATGTGTATATGAGGAGTAGTACTGTATCTGGTCATTATATAATGTGTATATGAGGACCAGCACTGTTTCTGGCCATTATATAATGTGTATATGAGGAGTAGCACTATATCTAGCCATTATATAATGTGTATATGAGGAGTAGCACTGTATCTGGCCATTATATAATGTGTATATGAGCAGTAGCACTGTATCTGGCCATTATATAATGTGTGTATATGAGGAGTAGCACTGTATCTGGCCATTATATAATGTGTATATGAGGAGTAGCACTGTATCTGGCCATTATATAATGTGTGTATATGAGGACCAGCACTGTATCTGGCCATTATATAATGTGTATATGAGGAGTAGCACTGTATCTGGCCATTATATAATGTGTATATGAGGACCAGCACTGTATCTGGCCATTATATAATGTGTATATAAGGAGTAGCACTGTATCTGGCCATTATATAATGTGTATATGAGGAGTAGCACTGTATCTTCACATGATATAATGTGTATATGAGGAGTAGCACTGTATCTGGCCATTATATAATGTATATATGAGGAGTAGCACTGTATCTGGCAATTATATAATGTGTATATGAGGAGTAGCTCTGTATCTGGCCATTATATAATGTGTATATGAGGAGTAGCACTGTATCTGGCCATTATATACTGTGTATATGAGGAGTAGCACTGTATCTTCACATTATATAATACACATTATATAATGGCCAGATACAGTGCATATTATTTGGCATCCCACTCTCCAGCTCTCGTATCCTGTTCCCTGACCCCCACTTCCTCCGACTGTCAATCATTCGGAGGAGGCAATGGCCAGAGGATACTGCTGGCGGACAGAGAGCAGGAGGGGAGAGCTGGAGAGCTAATACTGGAGCACTCAGAAGCACAGAAGGTATGTATGCACTGCGTGTGTGATCTGGAAACTTCTTAAAGGTTCCCTTTGCTATCGTCCGCTAACCTCATGTTTACAAAGGAAGATGTGTGGCCAATAGTGGTAAATTATGAAGCAGTCCAAAAGCTGCGATCAGGTACTCTTTAATATGCACAGCACTTACTAGGCCAGTTTAACCAGTGTGGCTAGTTTAGCAAAAAATATCATCTGATCATATTATCTATCCCTATTGCGTAATAAAGTCAATCCCCAGCCAGAAACTTGGGAACTAAAACCTGAGCCTGTGTTGGAGATTCTGCCTCCCTACGTCTTCCTTTAGCCGTCCCAATCTAATGACTGCTGCTTCAGCCTTGTGACCACCTGATGTGTCACTGAGGGGGTAAAAAAGAAACGGAGGGCGCCTTCTGGTGCAAATTCGCAATGACAATAGAGTGATCGTAAAGTGCAAAATGGTTTCCAACATGTGTAGACTCCACCGGTAGTAGCAAAATCAACTTTGTCAACGTGTTTCGGCTTATTAAACAACGGACAAGCTTGAAAAATGCTTGTTCGTTGTTTAATAAGACGAAACGCGTTGCCAAATAAAGTTGGTTTTGCTACTATCGGTGGAGTCTACACATTGCGTCTCTGTATACATAAAAACCCAAATTTCAGGATTAACAGAGAAACTCGCTGTTGATCCAGCAGCGGCCCGTAGTGACAGGTGCACTTTAATATGGACCTTTTTTTTTTTTTTTTTAATATCTGTGTTACATTCACAAATCCCGGCCCAGCATTGGATCTGGTGAACCAAACTGACAGCTGTCCCACCATGGGGCCATAATACTGCTGTATAATAGGCTTGTGTGGACCTAGGCTAAGGCTTTGTTTACATGTGCATAAGGAGGCTCCATTGCAGATTCCGTCCTATTGGATGTATCTTTCTCATCAGACCTTAGTGGACTCTCATGGGCTCCAAAATAGTTTCGTGGTGTCATACAACCTATCCATCATTTACTTTATAAGCAGAAGTGACGATGGGGATGTGAACAGAGCCATAGCTGTAGGCTCCCGGCAGCATTAGTACATAGACTTGCTCTTTGGCCTCTTGTAACACACTCTGATATGGAAACAAATATCAGTGATAGCGAGGAACTCCCGGTGCACAGTCCACATTCCACACCCGACCTGCAGCACTTATAGCTGGAAGTATTCATGGTAGTTAATTGTTCCCACATATAGATGTACAGTTATATTCTGCTGCACTCTCCTTACCACAATAGGACGTGACAATATATCCTGGGGATGTTGTGAAATTTGCTCCTCATCCATTAGTCCAGGCATGGGGAACCTTCGGCCCTCCAGCTGTTGCAAAACTACAATTTCCATCATGCCTGGACAGCCAAAGCTTTAGCTTTGGCTGTCTAGGCATGATGGGAATTGTAGTTTTTCAACAGCTGGAGGGCAGAAGCTCCCCCATCCCTGCATTAGTCACGGGCTGGTCTGTAGACCACTGATAGAAGGGAGTGTACATTTTATCTGCTGCCCTTTGTATTTTTGCTATTAGATAATTGCAGTTCATGTAGTTTCCTGGCATCCTGTGGGCAGAAGTTTAGTGTATTTGCTGTATGATTAATATTCTGCCATAGTAACAGTATACCCATGTCTCCTTTCAGGTTTTGGGCAGCGTGGGCCGTGCACTTTGCTGAGGCTTTTTATAGTTTACGACTCTGCAGGTCAGTATCTAATGGTGTGTTTACACAGACAGATTTATCTGGCAGATTTTGAAAGCCAAAGCCAGGAATGGATTTGAAAAGAGGAAAAATCTCAGTCTTTCCTTTATGACATGTTCCCTGTTTATAGTCTCTTCCTGGCTTTGGCTTAAAAAATCTGTCAGATAAATTTGCCTGTGTAAACACACCATAAAGCTACATATATGATCCATCACTGTAAACACTGTTCATTAGAACGTCAGCCCTAAAAACAATATTGCAAACATCGTAAAGTGTCCCTGTAATCATAAAAAAAAAATGTGACATGTTGCAAAGATATGTGAAAAGTTTTGATCAGTCTTGATCTGAGTTCTTGGGTTCCCAGCAATTTTATGATAGAGCTGGGAGAAGCAGGTGGTTGAGCACTTCTCTCTCCAGCTCCAGCACATTCTGTGCTTATGCACTGTGAACCCAGCCTAGGATGTAACTTCTTACCTTCTCTTTTCTTATTACTTATTAGATATTACTGGTGCTCCTGTCTCTCCTCTTTTCATTGGAAATCCATTCTTATTTTTACATTTCATGTCCAATTCTCACTGTTTTTCTGAACAGATAAACCTCTTCAAAACCCTACTGTACTATCCCAATGTGTACACTAGATGGCAGTATGTTCCAATAGGAGATTTCACCAAAACAGCCGTTAAACATAACAGAAAGTATAAGGGCTTATTCCCACGTTATATAAAATACGGAACCTACAGACAGGTAAGTGCTGTAGTGGTCTCTATCCCTGCCCGGCATCATGTGTGAAAAGAGGGAAAGAATTTAAATCTTCACAGCACTGTAATAAAACAGCCGCTCGTTCATTATAGTGTTGTGAAAATTCAAACACTCTTCCTGCTCCCGGCGTTCTATTGATACATGATGCCAAGTGGGGATAGAGTCCACTACAGCGCTTGCCTGTCAATAGTTTCCATATTTTACGGAATGTGGGAATAAGCACCATAGTAAAAAAAAGAAATAAAAAACACTAAAGAAACCACCTTAAAATTAGCATGAAATTTGCAGTAAGGTTATTGGTGCTGATTTTTATGTGGTTTCTTATGTGGCTTTTCCGTTTTTTAGTACTATTCACATTTTACAGAAACAGATGCAAATACGGATGATTTTTGCAGATGATTTAAAAATAGCGGGAGGTCTTACGGTCCTGAAAAATTACTGAACGTGTGAATGAAGCCTTAGTGACTATTATCAATGTTAAGCTATGTTCCCACACAGTATTTTGGTCAGTAATTTGCAACCAAAACCAGGAGTGGATTGAAAACACAGAAAGGATCTGTTCACACACTGTTGAAATTTAGTGGATGGCCATCATTTAATGGCAAATAATTGCTGTTATTTCAAAACAACGGCCGTTAATTGCCATTGAATGACAGCCATTAACTAAATTTAATCAGTGTGTGAACATAGCCTTTCTGTGTTTGCAATCCACTCCTGGTTTTGGTTGCAAATTACTGAGCAAAAATACAGTGTGTGAGTGTGGCCTGAATGAAAGGTGGCGCTTCAGTTAACATCTCTTTTTATTCTATTTTTTTTTTTTCTTCAGTGCTAAAGGCATCACAGACTCTGGGGCTAGAATGCAGTGGCTTATACAAACTGCCCTCTTCGGAATAGCCTCTCTCTCCCTCCTACTCTCATACAAACCAGGAAAGAAACGAAGATAAACCAGAGGAAAGTCTGAACTAGTGACCAAGGCCAATGTGCTTCCTTGGTTATTACATAGTTAACCCTTTCCGTTTGAGGGATTTATTATGTAAAATCCTTCTAGGAGTTTTTTTTTTAAATTCTTCATTTCCAGGTCATACAGCGTCAGAATCTAATGTGAATCCAGACAAAAGAAACAAAAAGAAAAATTTTAATAAAAACTCCTGCCGCTGTGATGAGAGTTTATGTTTGTGGGATGAAGAGCAGTGGTCGCCTTCCTGTGGAAGGGGAAGGAATGGATTACTAACACGTCATGTATGAGCTGATTCTGGATTCTAGACAATAAACTGACTTTTTTGTGGTTTCCGAAACGTAAATGTTCTTGTCTGTTTTATTTTAGTATTGTGGTTATGGAGAAAATGTAGATGTTCAACCAATCTACTTGCTTTCCTACATCTGAAACTGAGAAATCTGTATGCAGTGCAATATAAATCTAGGTCCACACTGTGCTAAAAGAAGCAAAAAGGACTCACAGGACTAAAGCAAGAAGGACTCACATCAACAAATAGTCTGGCTCCAGGGTCATTGGTGCAAAGCGTATCTGTCATAATAAACATTTGATATGTCGCTGGGACATGTGAAACGTTTTGATTGGTTGGGGTCTCACTACTGAAACACTTTTCCGTTGTGAGTCATCTGACAATGACAAAGTCAAGCTGTGAGTCATCTGACAATGTAGCAGAGGGGGGCTGGCCCTCTGTGACAGATGTCATCGACACGCTGGCCGTGATCCACAGAGATCAGGTACATATGAATTTTATTACTTGTTTTAATTTCCTTAGAAAACCACTGGAGTTGTCCTTTAAGCCACCAGTATTCAAATGGCGAATGATTGAGTCGGTCTCATCTCTAATATTAGATGGCAAAGCTCTGGGAGTCCAGTAAATCTAAATGGAGAAAACCATAGCAGGAGTAGCAGGTCCATCAAAACAGCCATTTAACAACTCCTCCATGGGAGTCCTGATCAATGCCTAAAGAACTGCAGGTCTTACCTGCCTTAGTTAAAGGAGTACTCCAGGCACCCCCTGTAAAATCTAAACTCCTCACACACTAGGGGATGGTTACTGGCTTCCTCTCTGTCACATTTCTTCCCCCTCTGGCTGCTCTAGCTGCCCCCTGCACTGTTCTCTGTTGCTGCTGATTACATCTCCAGCTTCCTGTTTGGACCAGTGCCTGTGTGCTGCATATTCCTACAGTCCCCACAATGCCTTGTTTCCCTGGCCTGCCTCTGTATATCTCCCACCTCCTCCTCCCACCCACAAACATGGCCACAACCCCACCTTATTCTCCTCTATTCCCTGCCTCCCTCCATCTATTCCCCTCCCACTGCACAGCTTAGTCCCCTACACCAGTGCTTCTCAAACTGTGAGGCGCCCCCTAGTTGTTGGTGAGGCCCAGCAGTGGAGCCAGTTTTCACAAAAGTAACTATGATCTGCACAGTCCTTTTGCTGTTTGCAAAGATCTCCATTTTAGCAACATTATTAATTTATGTTGTACTTTATTAGCAAATAGAGCTTGGGAGACGGGTGAAAGGTAGCCCTAGCATTATTTTCAGCTTTTAAATGGACTTTCACCACAGATGCTGAGGCCCAGGCACCCTCTTGGTCAGTCTGGTGAGGCCCAGGCATTGCCTTGATTTTGGTGGGTGAGGCTCCAGTAGAAAAAGTTTGAGAAGCGCTGCCCTACACAATACTGACAACCCAGCCCCCTTATTTGGGTGTCCAGTGAATAAAAACTACAGCCACCATTGTCTACTTTTAATATGGCATGATGCTGAGGGTTGTGGCTGTGCAACCTGGAGTTGCACTCTAGATAGTGTAAAGTTGCCGGATCCCGGAAGAAGCAGGAGGGGGGGAGCGGAGGGGGATGATGGCTGCGGAGGGGGATGAGCGGCGATCTCATAGCGATAACCCAGCTACTACTCTACGAGTACTCTACTCTATGAGCAGGTGATGGGAGTAGTAGTTCAGTGTAGTCCAGAGCGGCGGTGGGCAACGGCGGTTCGGCGGGCTTACTGTGATGGATATCCAAATGTACTGATCGATTACATTTATGGAATACTTTGGGGAGCAAGGACACTTGCTCCCCAAAGTATTTCATAAATGTATTCAATCAAAAACACTGTATATTACATTTACATACACATCCATTGTAATTCCAACGGAGTATCCAGCAGGGGCGCACTATATATAGAAGTCAATGGTACTCATTGACTTCTATATATAGTGCGCCCCTGCTGGACACTCCATTGTAAGTACACCCCTGGTTCGTGACGTCACTTTGTTTAGACAATCTGAAGTCTCCCTGATCTACTAAATTAAGGGAAATAGCCCTATATGTGCATTTCCCATAATTAATGTACATTAGAAATTTGTCTAACTTTCTGTAAGTAATAACATTAAAAAATTTTAAGTTTTGGCCTCACTTCTCCTTTAAAGGAAAATGAGAACGTATATCCCTTTAAGTGTTTGCTAATCCACATTTTTAATTTTCTTTTTGTTGCGCCCACATATTGTAGGTTACATGCCGTGCATTCTGCTAAATATACCGTGTATGTTGTGGCACAACTAATAAAACTTTTTATTCTAAATGTGCGACCTGTAACGCACGAAGTGAAAGTAGTTTGTTTGGTGGCAAAAATACACATGGGACACCTAGATGCGGCACATTTATAGAAACCAACCGTCCTGAGCCAGTTACCTTTAGTTCCATCTTCTGTACTTGGTTTCAAAGTGGAGGGAGACAACATATTTCCTAAAGTTCCCCTCTTCTAGCCACGCATCTGACTTCACTAGAAAGGACCTGTTCACACTGCCGAGTGCAGTCAGTGCGGAAAGCCTGCATCGGAAGTGACGTCAGGCGGGAGCCTATGCACGTGCCGGTGATACTGGAAGTGATGTCATGGGGAAGCCCAGGATGGGAGAGGAGCACAGCCCCACGGCTGTCATCCGAGTACTGGCCTCAGTAAACTAGATTCTATTTATGATAAAGAGACTCTGTGATTCCTCATCCCGCACCAACACAGTACACACACAATCCTTGTCACAGCCCAAGGGACCCCGCAACAGCCCGGCAGATCACTGACCACAGGGGGAAAAGGTGTATCCGTCCCTTTAAAATAAAAGCAGGTGTGCCATCATACCTGTGTGCCCAATAGGTACTGGCTTCACATCACAACACCCTAGGGTCCGGCTACATCTTGGCCAACCACCATAGAGCTTAAGTCACACTTCACCATATAGCAAGTGACCAGCCGTATCGCCTTTATAACACCATAGATGTGCACCACAGGTGATCTCACCGGCTTGCCCGACAACAAGCACCAGTCTAGGTGGGCGCACAGTGGTCCGCTAGGGCTTACCGTGCCTCCCAGTGAACATACACACAACCCTCAGTACAGATACAGTTAAGTAAATTTATTGGTTAGAGTGACACACATCAATTCCCAAAGGAATGAGAGCAATGGAGTGTGGGGTCCCAAGGTGTTGGGGGATGATCTGTGGGGTCAAGCACAGTGGCAAGTACAGGTCCAGGTGGAGAAAGATAGAAGGAGGAAAGGCAGATCATGGAAGGCCGGTGGCAGGGTATCCATGGCAAAGATGGTCCCACTGATCCTCTCGCCTGTAGGGCACAAGGAGAGAATAGCTATGGTAAGTATATGAACATTACAGGTTATTCAACACAGGGTCTGAGGTCCAGGGGCAGGATAGCAGGGGTAGTGGGTGAAGGAAGGACACGGGGGGAGAGATGGGGAAGGGGGGCAGCTCGGGTGACATGAGGGAACGAGTCAGCAAGACGCAGGGGCGGCAGTGAGTTCTGCAGTCTCCGACAGGGCTTGTGAACTGCAGTGCATCAGCAGCGGCATCAGCGATGGCGGCAGCAGGGATGTGGTGGTGATGGGGATAGCCCTGGTACCATTCCCCCAACTATGACATCAACAGTCATGCTTGTAGTTACCTCCTCTGTTGTCTGTTGCGGTTTTCTGGCTTGGTGTTTCCTCCCAGCTCTCCGCGGCTGTGGTCGTTTTTTGGCTGTTCATCATATGACTGGGCCCGGGAGCGGGTGTGGGGAGGATCTCAGTAGGCTTGCTGAGCACACACACGTCCTTTTGCCAATCTCTTACATGAGCGTCCTGTGTATGACACAGGTGTGTGAGAATCTTCCTGTTCCCACCTTTGTTACTTCCACAATTCTGTTCTCATAGTCTGTAAGGACCTGATTGGTTGTTTCCACTATGGAGGTAAAATCAGATAACTCTCTGTAAGTTTGTAGTGTTGTCTCCAATTCAGTTACAGCAGCATCCAATGTGACAAGTTTGCTCTTACCTTTAGCTATAATGGTCGCCATGAGGGTGCAAGAGACGGTGGATAAGGCAGCATTCCTCTCAATGGGATATTCTTCGCCTTCCATGGGATCGGGAGGTTTTCTTACTCGTAGACCCCTCGGGATCATCTTTTCGTCCACATATTCTTTGAGTGGAGTAACATGCCACCAATTTTTTTGTTGTTTTCTTTTTTTTTTTGTAATTCCATATAGTTCTCCCCACCTCACCTCATCCATCACCTTCATCCTCTCCTCCACAACACCCGCTCCTCCAGCATCTCATCAACCACCTCGACACTCTCCTCCACCACCCTGTCCTCCTCACCTCTTCCTCCACCACCTCATCCTCCTCCAGGACCTCCTCCTCCACCACGACCTCCTCCTCCACAACTTCCTCCTCCTCCACGACAACCACCTCCTCCTCCACCACATCCTCCTCCACGACCACCTCCTCCTCCTGCAACACCTCCTCCTCCACCTCCTCCAGCTGTAGCCCCTCCTCAACTACCTCCTCCAGCACCATCACTGCCTCCATCACCACCAGTTCATCCACTACCATCACTACCACCTCCACCAGCACTACCGCTCCGTCCACTACCACCCGCCTCATCGCCATCACCACCTGCACCAACACCTGGCGCACCACTCTTACCACCAATCCTTCCACCACAAAGTCGTCCAGGACAACCACCAAATCCTGCATCAACACCATCACATCCTCCACCACTACCCCTGCCATCTCCTCCTCCACCAACACTACCTCCCCACCAAAACTACCTCCTCCTCCGCCAACACCAACTCTTCTGCTCGCTTTTCTCTGTCCTACAAATAAAGAACAGTAAGGAGTTACTCGATGGGGAATATGTGGTCCTCAAGTTGTTGCAAAACTACAATTCCCATCATGGCTGGAGAGTCAAAGGCAAAGATTTCAGAGCTCAGCCTCCCCCTCCCTATACAATGATCTCTGCACAGGCCACAGGACATGCCTAGTAAACTATACAACTGATGTGAATAGGGGCTGCTCCAGCCTATTGTGCCTAGTATATACCTGTAGGGATCAGGATAGAGGGGTAATCCTATCATATATAATATAGTATATACCTGTAGGGATCAGGATAGAGGGGTAATCCTATCATATATAATATAGTATATACCTGTAGGGATCAGGATAGAGGGGTAATCCTAACATATATAGTATAGTATATACCTGTAGGGATCAGGATAGAGGGGTAATCCTATCATATATAATATAGTATATACCTGTAGGGATCAGCATAGAGGGGTAATCCTATCATATATAATATAGTATATACCTGTAGGGATCAGCATAGAGGGGTAATCCCATCATATATAATATAGTATATACCTGTAGGGATGAGGATATTCTAGCAATAGTTTCATCCTATATTATAGAAGAGAAGGAAGGACACAGCAGACTTACCTCCACCAACCACGAAACACCTCTAGAGATTCTAGAGCTCTGCAGCTGCTTATATACAGTGTGTGATGTCATCATGACCTATACAGGAGCCTTTTGTGATGTCATCATGTGCGGGGGAGGGGCCACAATAGCCAATGATGTCATCTGCAGGGGAGGGGCCAACAACCTCCATGTGACAATGTGCAGCCAATCCAATGGAGAGAAAAATATAAGTGCAATGCGGAGACAGTGTCAGCACTAATAGTGAATATGACAGATAATAGATGTACAATCTCCTGTGCATGATAACACTGTATACTGCCCCTCTATATAATCCACACATACATCACTCTGCTCTATACACTACAGTGTCCCAGAAAAGCCACGCCCCCGTGACGCCCCGCCCCCTGTGCCCGCCCCCATGCATAGAAGCTCAGGCTTATAGATGTAAGCAATGTGCTGTGGCAGTTATAGCTGGAGGCTGTATATTCTCCCTGCAGCCACTAGAGGCCGCTCTCTCCTCCCAGCTCCAGGGCCTGGCAGGGAGGACACTCCTGCAGCTAGAGAGCCTGAGGGGAGAGAGGAGGCTGCCGGGAGCCGGGACCTATGTGTAATGGGAGATGCTGCCCAGGAATGGTGCCTGCCTGCAGTTCTTATATACAGGTGTGTGGAGCAGTATATAGTATATATCATGTGTGGTGACCAGGGATCTGTATAGAGGTGACATGGTGTAAAGTGAAACTGGCTCAGTTGCTCCTAGCAACCAATCAGACACCACCTTTCATTTTCCAAAGAGTCTGTGAGGAATGAAAGGTGGAATCTGATTGGTTGCTAGGGGCAACTGAGCCAGGTTCACTTTATACCATGTTTGATAAATCTCCCCCTATGTTCAGGTGTATGATGCTGTATACAGGGGGAGAGGAATGGGGGGAGTGTGCATGTTTTTATAGTGGAGAGGGGTGGGGGGAGCTTGCATGTGCTTATAGTGGAGAGTGGTGGGGGAGTGTGCATGTTTTTATAGTGGAGAGGGGTGGGGGAGCGTGCATGTGCTTATAGTGGGGAGCGTGCATGTGCTTATAGTGGAGAGGTGTGGGGGAGCGTGCATGTGCTTATAGTGGGGAGGGGTGGGGGAGCGTGCATGTGCTTATAGTGGGGAGGGGTGGGGGAGCGTGCATGTGCTTATAGTGGAGAGGGGTGGGGGGAGCTTGCATGTGCTTATAGTGGGGAGGGGTGGGGGGAGCGTGCATGTGCTTATAGTGGAGAGGGGTGGGGGAGCGTGCATGTGCTTATAGTGGGGCGGGATGGGGGAGCGTGCATGTGCTTATAGTGGGGAGGGGTGGGGGGAGCGTGCATGTGCTTATAGTGGAGAGGGGTGTGGGAGCGTGCATGTGCTTATAGTGGAGAAGGTTGGGGGAGCGTGCATGTGCTTATAGTGGGGAGGGGTGGGGGAGCGTGCATGTGCTTATAGTGGAGAGGGGTGGGGGGAGCTTGCATGTGCTTATAGTGGAGAAGGTTGGGGGAGCTTGCATGTGCTTATAGTGGAGAGGGGTGGGGGAGCGTGCATGTGCTTATAGTGGAGAGGGGTGGGGGAGCGTGCATGTGCTTATAGTGGGGAGGGGTGGGGGAGCGTGCATGTGCTTATAGTGGAGAAGGTTGGGGGAGCGTGCATGTGCTTATAGTGAAGAGGGGTGGGGGAGCGTGCATGTGCTTATAGTGGAGAGGGGTGGGGGAGCGTGCATGTGCTTATAGTGGAGGGGTGGGGGGAGCATGCATGTGCTTATAGTGGAGAAGGTTGGGGGAGCGTGCATGTGCTTATAGTGGGGAGGGGTGGGGGAGCGTGCATGTGCTTATAGTGGAGAGGGGTGGGGGAGCGTGCATGTGCTTATAGTGGAGAAGGTTGGGGGAGCGTGCATGTGCTTATAGTGGGGAGGGGTGGGGGAGCGTGCATGTGCTTATAGTGGAGAGGGGTGGGGGGAGCTTGCATGTGCTTATAGTGGGGAGGGGTGGGGGGAGCGTGCATGTGCTTATAGTGGAGAGGGGTGGGGGAGCGTGCATGTGCTTATAGTGGGGAGGGATGGGGGAGCGTGCATGTGCTTATAGTGGGGAGGGGTGGGGGGAGCGTGCATGTGCTTATAGTGGGGAGGGGTGGGGGAGCGTGCATGTGCTTATAGTGGAGAAGGTTGGGGGAGCGTGCATGTGCTTATAGTGGGGAGGGGTGGGGGAGCTTGCATGTGCTTATAGTGGAGAGGGGTGGGGGAGCGTGCATGTGCTTATAGTGGAGAGGGGTGGGGGAGCGTGCATGTGCTTATAGTGGAGAGGGGTGGGGGAGCGTGCATGTGCTTATAGTGGAGGGGTGGGGGAGCGTGCATGTGCTTATAGTGGGGAGCGTGCATGTGCTTATAGTGGAGAGGGGTGGGGGAGCGTGCATGTGCTTATAGTGGAGGGGTGGGGGAGCGTGCATGTGCTTATAGTGGGGAGCGTGCATGTGCTTATAGTGGAGAGGGGTGGGGGAGCGTGCATGTGCTTATAGTGGAGGGGTGGGGGAGCGTGCATGTGCTTATAGTGGGGAGCGTGCATGTGCTTATAGTGGAGAGGGGTGGGGGAGCGTGCATGTGCTTATAGTGGGGAGGGGTGGGGGGAGTGTGCATGTGCTTATAGTGGGGAGGGGTGGGGGGAGCGTGCATGTGCTTATAGTGGGGAGGGGTGGGGGGAGCGTGCATGTGCTTATAGTGGAGAAGGTTGGGGGAGCGTGCATGTGCTTATAGTGGGGAGGGGTGGGGGAGCGTGCATGTGCTTATAGTGGAGAGGGGTGGGGGAGCGTGCATGTGCTTATAGTGGAGAAGGTTGGGGGAGCGTGCATGTGCTTATAGTGGGGAGGGGTGGGGGAGCGTGCATGTGCTTATAGTGGAGAGGGGTGGGGGGAGCTTGCATGTGCTTATAGTGGGGAGGGGTGGGGGGAGCGTGCATGTGCTTATAGTGGAGAGGGGTGGGGGAGCGTGCATGTGCTTATAGTGGGGAGGGATGGGGGAGCGTGCATGTGCTTATAGTGGGGAGGGGTGGGGGGAGCGTGCATGTGCTTATAGTGGAGAGGGGTGGGGGAGCGTGCATGTGCTTATAGTGGAGAAGGTTGGGGGAGCGTGCATGTGCTTATAGTGGGGAGGGGTGGGGGAGCGTGCATGTGCTTATAGTGGAGAGGGGTGGGGGGAGCTTGCATGTGCTTATAGTGGAGAAGGTTGGGGGAGCTTGCATGTGCTTATAGTGGAGAGGGGTGGGGGAGCGTGCATGTGCTTATAGTGGAGAGGGGTGGGGGAGCGTGCATGTGCTTATAGTGGGGAGGGGTGGGGGGAGCGTGCATGTGCTTATAGTGGAGAAGGTTGGGGGAGCGTGCATGTGCTTATAGTGGAGAGGGGTGGGGGAGCGTGCATGTGCTTATAGTGGAGAGGGGTGGGGGAGCGTGCATGTGCTTATAGTGGAGGGGTGGGGGAGCGTGCATGTGCTTATAGTGGGGAGCGTGCATGTGCTTATAGTGGAGAGGGGTGGGGGAGCGTGCATGTGCTTATAGTGGAGGGGTGGGGGAGCGTGCATGTGCTTATAGTGGGGAGCGTGCATGTGCTTATAGTGGAGAGGGGTGGGGGAGCGTGCATGTGCTTATAGTGGAGGGGTGGGGGAGCGTGCATGTGCTTATAGTGGGGAGCGTGCATGTGCTTATAGTGGAGAGGGGTGGGGGAGCGTGCATGTGCTTATAGTGGGGAGGGGTGGGGGGAGTGTGCATGTGCTTATAGTGGGGAGGGGTGGGGGGAGCGTGCATGTGCTTATAGTGGAGGGGTGGGGGAGCGTGCTTGTGCTTATAGTGGAGAGGGGTGGTGGAGCGTGCATGTGCTTATACTGGGGAGGGGTGGGGGAGCGTGCATGTGCTTATAGTGGGGAGCGTGCATGTACTAATAGTGGAGAGGGGTGGGGGAGCGTGCATGTGCTTATAGTGGGGAGCGTGCATGTGCTTATAGTGGAGGGGTGGGGGAGCGTGCTTGTGCTTATAGTGGAGAGGGGTGGTGGAGCGTGCATGTGCTTATACTGGGGAGGGGTGGGGGAGCGTGCATGTGCTTATAGTGGGGAGGGGTGGGGGAGCGTGCATGTGCTTATAGTGGGGAGGGGTGGGGGAGCGTGCATGTGCTTATAGTGGGGAGGGGTGGGGGGAGCGTGCATGTGCTTATAGTGGGGAGGGGTGGGGGGAGCGTGCGTGTGCTTATAGTGGAGAGGGGTGGTGGAGCGTGCATGTGCTTATACTGGGGAGGGGTGGGGGAGCGTGCACGTGCTTATAGTGGAGAGGGGTGGGCGAGCGTGCATGTGCTTATAGTGGAGAGGGGTGGGGGAGCGTGCATGTGCTTATAGTGGAGAAGGTTAGGGGAGCGTGCATGTGCTTATAGTGGAGAGGGGTGGGGGAGCGTGCATGTGCTTATAGTGGAGAGGGGTGGGGGAGCGTGCATGTGCTTATAGTGGAGGGGTGGGGGAGCGTGCATGTGCTTATAGTGGGGAGCGTGCATGTGCTTTTAGTGGAGAGGGGTGGGGGAGCGTGCATGTGCTTATAGTGGAGGGGTGGGGGAGCGTGCATGTGCTTATAGTGGGGAGCGTGCATGTGCTTATAGTGGAGAGGGGTGGGGGAGCGTGCATGTGCTTATAGTGGGGAGGGGTGGGGGGAGCGTGCGTGTGCTTATAGTGGAGAGGGGTGGTGGAGCGTGCATGTGCTTATACTGGGGAGGGGTGGGGGAGCGTGCACGTGCTTATAGTGGAGAGGGGTGGGCGAGCGTGCATGTGCTTATAGTGGAGAGGGGTGGGGGAGCGTGCATGTGCTTATAGTGGAGAAGGTTAGGGGAGCGTGCATGTGCTTATAGTGGAGAGGGGTGGGGGAGCGTGCATGTGCTTATAGTGGAGAGGGGTGGGGGAGCGTGCATGTGCTTATAGTGGAGGGGTGGGGGAGCGTGCATGTGCTTATAGTGGGGAGCGTGCATGTGCTTTTAGTGGAGAGGGGTGGGGGAGCGTGCATGTGCTTATAGTGGAGGGGTGGGGGAGCGTGCATGTGCTTATAGTGGGGAGCGTGCATGTGCTTATAGTGGAGAGGGGTGGGGGAGCGTGCATGTGCTTATAGTGGGGAGGGGTGGGGGGAGCGTGCATGTGCTTATAGTGGGGAGGGGTGGGGGGAGCGTGCATGTGCTTATAGGGGAGGGGTGGGGGAGCGTGCTTGTGCTTATAGTGGAGAGGGGTGGTGGAGCGTGCATGTGCTTATACTGGGGAGGGGTGGGGGAGCGTGCATGTGCTTATAGTGGGGAGCGTGCATGTGCTTATAGTGGAGGGGTGGGGGAGCGTGCTTGTGCTTATAGTGGAGAGGGGTGGTGGAGCGTGCATGTGCTTATACTGGGGAGGGGTGGGGGAGCGTGTATGTGCTTATAGTGGGGAGGGGTGGGGGAGCGTGCATGTGCTTATAGTGGGGAGGGGTGGGGGAGCGTGCATGTGCTTATAGTGGGGAGGGGTGGGGGGAGTGTGCATGTGCTTATAGTGGGGAGGGGTGGGGGGAGCGTGCGTGTGCTTATAGTGGAGAGGGGTGGGGGAGCGTGCATGTGCTTATACTGGGGAGGGGTGGGGGAGCGTGCATGTGCTTATAGTGGAGAGGGGTGGGCGAGCGTGCATGTGCTTATAGTGGAGAGGGGTGGGGGAGCGTGCATGTGCTTATAGTGGAGAAGGTTAGGGGAGCGTGCATGTGCTTATAGTGGAGAGGGGTGGGGGAGCGTGCATGTGCTTATAGTGGAGAGGGGTGGGGGAGCGTGCATGTGCTTATAGTGGAGGGGTGGGGGAGCGTGCATGTGCTTTTTGTGGGGAGCGTGCATGTGCTTTTAGTGGTGAGGGGTGGGGGAGCGTGCATGTGCTTATAGTGGAGGGGTGGGGGAGCGTGCATGTGCTTATAGTGGGGAGCGTGCATGTGCTTATAGTGGAGAGGGGTGGGGGAGCGTGCATGTGCTTATAGTGGGGAGGGGGGGGGGGAGCGTGCGTGTGCTTATAGTGGAGAGGGGTGGTGGAGCGTGCATGTGCTTATACTGGGGAGGGGTGGGGGAGCGTGCACGTGCTTATAGTGGAGAGGGGTGGGGGAGCGTGCATGTGCTTATAGTGGAGAGGGGTGGGGGAGCGTGCATGTGCTTATAGTGGAGAAGGTTAGGGGAGCGTGCATGTGCTTATAGTGGAGAGGGGTGGGGGAGCGTGCATGTGCTTATAGTGGAGAGGGGTGGGGGAGCGTGCATGTGCTTATAGTGGAGGGGTGGGGGAGCGTGCATGTGCTTATAGTGGGGAGCGTGCATGTGCTTTTAGTGGAGAGGGGTGGGGGAGCGTGCATGTGCTTATAGTGGAGGGGTGGGGGAGCGTGCATGTGCTTATAGTGGGGAGCGTGCATGTGCTTATAGTGGAGAGGGGTGGGGGAGCGTGCATGTGCTTATAGTGGGGAGGGGTGGGGGGAGTGTGCATGTGCTTATAGTGGGGAGGGGTGGGGGGAGCGTGCATGTGCTTATAGTGGAGGGGTGGGGGAGCGTGCATGTGCTTATAGTGGAGAGGGGTGGTGGAGCGTGCATGTGCTTATACTGGGGAGGGGTGTGGGAGCGTGCATGTGCTTATAGTGGGGAGCGTGCATGTACTAATAGTGGAGAGGGGTGGGGGAGCGTGCATGTGCTTATACTGGGGAGGGGTGGGGGAGCGTGCATGTGCTTATAGTGGGGAGCGTGCATGTGCTTATAGTGGAGAGGGGTGGGGGAGCGTGCATGTGCTTATAGTGGGGAGGGGTGGGGGGAGTGTGCATGTGCTTATAGTGGGGAGGGGTGGGGGGAGCGTGCATGTGCTTATAGTGGAGGGGTGGGGGAGCGTGCTTGTGCTTATAGTGGAGAGGGGTGGGGGAGCGTGCATGTGCTTATACTGGGGAGGGGTGGGGGAGCGTGCATGTGCTTATAGTGGGGAGCGTGCATGTGCTTATAGTGGAGGGGTGGGGGAGCGTGCTTGTGCTTATAGTGGAGAGGGGTGGTGGAGCGTGCATGTGCTTATACTGGGGAGGGGTGGGGGAGCGTGCATGTGCTTATAGTGGGGAGGGGTGGGGGAGCGTGCATGTGCTTATAGTGGGGAGGGGTGGGGGAGCGTGCATGTGCTTATAGTGGGGAGGGGTGGGGGGAGTGTGCATGTGCTTATAGTGGGGAGGGGTGGGGGGAGCGTGCGTGTGCTTATAGTGGAGAGGGGTGGTGGAGCGTGCATGTGCTTATACTGGGGAGGGGTGGGGGAGCGTGCACGTGCTTATAGTGGAGAGGGGTGGGCGAGCGTGCATGTGCTTATAGTGGAGAGGGGTGGGGGAGCGTGCATGTGCTTATAGTGGAGAAGGTTAGGGGAGCGTGCATGTGCTTATAGTGGAGAGGGGTGGGGGAGCGTGCATGTGCTTATAGTGGAGAGGGGTGGGGGAGCGTGCATGTGCTTATAGGGGAGGGGTGGGGGAGCGTGCATGTGCTTATAGTGGGGAGCGTGCATGTGCTTTTAGTGGAGAGGGGTGGGGGAGCGTGCATGTGCTTATAGTGGAGGGGTGGGGGAGCGTGCATGTGCTTATAGTGGGGAGCGTGCATGTGCTTATAGTGGAGAGGGGTGGGGGAGCGTGCATGTGCTTATAGTGGGGAGGGGTGGGGGGAGCGTGCGTGTGCTTATAGTGGAGAGGGGTGGTGGAGCGTGCATGTGCTTATACTGGGGAGGGGTGGGGGAGCGTGCATGTGCTTATAGTGGAGAGGGGTGGGCGAGCGTGCATGTGCTTATAGTGGAGAGGGGTGGGGGAGCGTGCATGTGCTTATAGTGGAGAAGGTTAGGGGAGCGTGCATGTGCTTATAGTGGAGAGGGGTGGGGGAGCGTGCATGTGCTTATAGTGGAGAGGGGTGGGGGAGCGTGCATGTGCTTATAGTGGAGGGGTGGGGGAGCGTGCATGTGCTTATAGTGGGGAGCGTGCATGTGCTTTTAGTGGAGAGGGGTGGGGGAGCGTGCATGTGCTTATAGTGGAGGGGTGGGGGAGCGTGCATGTGCTTATAGTGGGGAGCGTGCATGTGCTTATAGTGGAGAGGGGTGGGGGAGCGTGCATGTGCTTATAGTGGGGAGGGGTGGGGGGAGTGTGCATGTGCTTATAGTGGGGAGGGGTGGGGGGAGCGTGCATGTGCTTATAGTGGAGGGGTGGGGGAGCGTGCTTGTGCTTATAGTGGAGAGGGGTGGTGGAGCGTGCATGTGCTTATACTGGGGAGGGGTGTGGGAGCGTGCATGTGCTTATAGTGGGGAGCGTGCATGTACTAATAGTGGAGAGGGGTGGGGGAGCGTGCATGTGCTTATACTGGGGAGGGGTGGGGGAGCGTGCATGTGCTTATAGTGGGGAGCGTGCATGTGCTTATAGTGGGGAGCGTGCATGTACTAATAGTGGAGAGGGGTGGGGGAGCGTGCATGTTCTTATAGTGGGGAGCGTGCATGTGCTTATAGTGGAGAGGGGGGTGCGTGCATGTGCTTATAGTGGAGAGCGTGCATGTGCTTATAGTGGAAAGGGGGGTGCGTGCATGTGCTTATAGTGGAGAGGGGTGGGGGAGCGTGCATGTGCTTATAGTGGAGGGGTGGGGGAGCGTGCATGTGCTTATAGTGGGGAGCGTGCATGTGCTTATAGTGGAGAGGTGTGGGGGAGCGTGCATGTGCTTATAGTGGGGAGGGGTGGGGGAGCGTGCATGTGCTTATAGTGGGGAGGGGTGGGGGGAGTGTGCATGTGCTTATAGTGGGGAGGGGTGGGGGGAGCGTGCGTGTGCTTATAGTGGAGAGGGGTGGTGGAGCGTGCTTGTGCTTATACTGGGGATGGGTGGCGGAGCGTGCATGTGCTTATAGTGGGGAGCGTGCATGTACTAATAGTGGAGAGGTGTGGGGGAGCGTGCATGTGCTTATAGTGGGGAGGGGTGGGGGGAGCGTGCATGTGCTTATAGTAGAGAGGGGTGGGGGAGCGTGCATGTGCTTATAGTGGAGAGGGGTGGGCGAGCGTGCATGTGCTTTTAGTGGAAAGGGTTGGGGGAGCGTTCATAGGCTTATAGTGGGGAGGGATGAAGGAGCGTGCACGTGCTTATAGTGGAGAGGGGTGGGGGAGCGTGCATGTGCTTATAGTGGAGAGGGGTGGGGAGTGTGCATGTGCTTATAGTGGGGAGGGGTGGGGGAGTGTGCATGTGCTTATAAAGGAGAGGGGTGGGGAGCGTGCATGTGCTTATAGTGGGGAGGGGTGGGGAAGCGTGCATGTGCTAATAGTGGAGAGGGGTGGGGGAGCATGCATGTGCTTATAGTGGAGAGTGGTGGGGGAGCGTGCATGTGCTAATAGTGGAGAGGGGTGGGGGGAGCGTGCATGTGCTAATAGTGGGGAGGGGTGGGTGAGCGTGCATGTGCTTGTAGTGGAGAGGGGTGGGGGAGCGTGCATGTGCTTGTAGTGGGGAGCGTGCATGTGCTTATAGTGGGGGGGTGGGGGAGCGTGCATGTGCTTATAGTGGGAAGTGTGCATGTGCTAATAGTGGAGAGGGCCGTGCGTGCATGTGCTTATAGTGGAGAGGGGTGGGGGAGCATGCATGTGCTTATACTGGAGGGGGGTGGGGGAACGTGCATGTGCTTATAGTGGAGAGGGGTGGGGGAGCGTGCATGTGCTTGTCGTGGAGAGGGGTGGGGAGCGTGCATGTGCTTATAGTGGAGGGGTGGGGGAGCGTGCATGTGCTTATAGTGGAGAAGTGGGGGGAGTGTGCATGTGCTTATAGTGGAGAGGGTTGGGGGAGCTTGCATGTGCTTATACTGGGGAGGGGTGGGGGGAGCGTGCATGTGCTTATAGTGGAGAGGGGTGGGGGAGCGTGCATGTGCTTATAGTGGAGAGGGGTCGGGGAGCTTGCATGTGCTTATAGTGGAGGGGTGGGGGAGCGTGCATGTGCTTATATTGGGGAGGGGTGGGGGAGCGTGCATGGGCTTATAGTGGAGAGGGGTGGGGGAGCGTGCATGTGCTTATAGTGGAGGGGTGGGGGAGCGTTCATGGGCTTATAGTGGAGAGGGGTGGGGGAGCATGCATGCGCTTATAGTGGAGGGGTGGGGGAGCGTGCATGTGCTTATAGTGGAGGGGTGGGGGAGCGTTCATGGGCTTATAGTGGAGAGGGGTGGGGGAGCGTGCATGTGCTTATAGTGGAGAGGGGTGGAGGGAGCTTGCATGTGCTTATAGTGGGGAGGGGTGGGGGAGCGTGCATGTGCTTATAGTGGGGAGGGGTGGGGGAGCGTGCATAGGCTTATAGTGGGGAGGGATGAAGGAGCGTGCACGTGCTTATAGTGGAGAGGGGTGGGGGAGCGTGCATGTGCTTATAGTGCAGAGGGGTGGGGGAGTGTGCATGTGTTTATAGTGGAGAGGGGTGGGGGGAGCATGCATGTGCTTATAGTGGGGAGGGGTGGGGGAGCGTGCATGTACTTGTAGTGGAGAGGGGTGGGGGAGCGTGCATAGGCTTATAGTGGAGACGGGGGAGCGTGCATGTGCTTATAGTGGAGAGGGGGGAGCGTGCATGTGCTTATAGTGGAGAGGGGTGGGGGAGCGTGCATGTGCTTATAGTGGGGAGGGGTGGGGGGAGCGTGCATGTGCTTATAGTGGGGAGGGGGGAGCGTGCATGTGCTTATAGTGGAGAGGGGTGGGGGAGCGTGCATGTGCTTATAGTGGGGAGGGGTGGGGGGAGCGTGCATGTGCTTATAGTGGGGAGGGGGGGAGCGTGCATGTGCTTATAGTGGGGAGGGATGAAGGAGCGTGCACGTGCTTATAGTGGAGAGGGGTGGGGGAGCGTGCATGTGCTTATAGTGGAGAGGGGTGTCGGGAGCTTGCATGTGCTTATAGTGGGGAGGGGTGGGGGAGCGTGCATGTGCTTATAGTGGGGAGGGGTGGGGGAGCGTGCATGTCTCCCCATATAATATAACAGCCTAGATGACCCCCTATAATATTAGATTGGCAGAGGAGTCCGGTAGCCCCCTTAGTCGTCATGTCGCTGCATACACTGTACTATTATTGGCCACGGTGCGAGGAGTTGATTGACACAACCCTGCAGAGTATCGCACCCCTCCTACTAATAGCACAGTGGGGGGGACACACTGTACAAGCTCCGCAGCCCCTTTAAGCAGGTGATGGAAAGGGGGCGCCTGTTCCTTATATGTTGGAGGTTTATATACAATCTATGTTGAGGCATTTGCCGTCTCTTGACGTTAATGGGGTCACCTCCACTGGTACAGCTGTGGATCAGCCTCTCGTCTCTCCCGTTCTCCTCGCCAGGTGATTGATGGCGGACGTGGACAGATAATCGGCTGTGTGACGGATTTGTATACCTGCAGCCGATTTCTCTGTGTGACATCCACAGCTTCTACATCTCCCTGACACAATGTCCCCCGAGCTGTGACTGTCCAGCAGGGGGAGTAACCTCACACCTCACACCACTCCGACATCCCAGACATAATAACATGATTAAAGGGGAAGTCACCAACACAGTTCTTCTTGCAAATCAGCTGTTTCCAGGAATTTGTAGTTTACTTCTATTAAAACATCTTCCAGTACTTATCAGCTGCTGTATGTCCTGCAGGAAGTGGTGTATTCTCTCCAGTCTGACATAGTGCTCTCTGCTGCCACCTCTGTCCATGTCAGGAACTGTCCAGGAAAAGAACAGAGGGCAGGAGAAGAGCGGGGAGAGGTGAGAGGGGACAGGTTATTCAACCATTAGCCGTCGGCTGTGCATCACTATAACACATATTGCACGGTCGGCAGCCATGATTGTTTTCTCTATTACACAGAGCGATAATCTGCCGGATTCAGCCAATTATGGCTTCCTGTAACAGGGTCCTTAGGCTACATTCACACATAGCAAAACTAGCGGAATTCCGCTGCGGAATTGTCCGCCGTGGAATGCCGTTAGCCTCCCTCACATAATGGGAGTCTATGGGAGGCGCGCGCTGCTGTTGTCACACCGTCTCACCGCGCTGAAGAATAAACAAGTTCATTCTTCAGTACGGGGAGAGCAGCCGCGCGCCTTGTATAGAAAAAAACACAATCGCACAATCTGCCAATTAGGGCAAATACTATTCACTGTTGGATCACCACGGATCCCTAGAGTCCAATATAGCAAGAAAGATAGTGAGAGTAAATCGGTGTTAACCACACCTGTACCTGCGTATCCCAAGATAGTCGTCCTCTTTCAGAGCTGGATACCCATGAAGGAAGGAATCCGCACACTGCTGTCCAGACCGCAATTTATTAACAGATACTTGGTACAATTTTGCTCACAGGCTGATCGACACACTCAAGTGTCCACCTGGTGTCCTGCGGACGTTTCGGAGGATAAGGCTCCTCCATCCTCATGCGCAAGGACGTGAGGGGCGGAGGGTCTAATATACGTGAGTCAGAAATAACGTATTACCGAATCTACAATAAATGCATAAATATGTACTAAATAGAATTAACAAATGACTATTCATATATCACACGCATGACCGTACTAGAAGGAAAAACCATAAACATCTGTACTAATCCTTACAAAAATACCTTAAGGGTGCCTTCACACCTAGCGACTCGCAGCGTAAATTACGCTGCGAGTCGTCTAGGTCCTGGCAGATCACTTTCACTACATACACGCAGCGGTCTGAACGACCGCTGCGTGTATGTAATTCTGCCAGCCCCTTAACCCCTTTAGCTTCCGCCCGCCTCCCGCTCTGTATACATACCTCTCCTCACTGCACCGGGTCCTGGCGTACTGCTCTCCTGCCCGGCCAATCAGTGGCTGCGGCTGGGCAACACACTGATTGGCTGGGCGAGAGAGCAGTACGCCGGGACCCCGTGCAGCGAGGACAGGTAATGTATACAGTGGAGTGGGAGCGGGAGGCGGGCGGCAGCTGAAGGGGTTAAGGGGCCGGCAGAATCACATACACGCAGCGGTCGTTCAGACCGCTGCGTGTATGTAGTGAAAGTGATCTGCCAGGACCTAGACGACTCGCAGCGTAATTTACGCTGCGAGTCGCTAGGTGTGAAGGCACCCTAAAACTACATGCCTCATTGAGACCCTTAGGACTCAATGTCTCAAGCTCCGTGATCCAAAATACTTCACGGCGGAGAAGACGTCTACGATTCTCTTCACTATCATTACATGCCTCCAGTTGTTCTATCACCTGCCACCGTAAGTCACAAATATTGTGGCGGCATTCTAAAAAATGCCGGGCCACTGTCGTTTCTCCAAATTCACTTTTTTTTCTCATCCTTACCTTTTTCTTTTTCTTTCCCTGTTGTAAATCTCCTAATCGCCGATTTATGCTCATTGAGCCTCAATTTGATCTGTCTGCTAGTTTGCCCAACATAACCCTCATGGGCACTTAAGTAAATATATTACATTGGCAGGTATGAAATCCTTTTACGGGATATTTGTTGCCTTTCATCGGGTGGCATATACAGTATCACTCCCTCTGATTATACTATTACAATGCTGGCATTCCATACAGGCAAAGGTGCCTTTCCGTGCTGCTGCTAGGAATGTCTGTCTGCTCTCTTCCCTCTTTTTAATGTCACTTCTGATTTTTCCTGTAACAGAAAATGGGTCTTTCTTTATATTCTGAACCATATTTGGGATCACTACTTAACAGGTTCCAATGTTTAATAACTGCTCACCTAATTAAACTCGAGTGTTGATCATAAGTCATACTGTACATTAGTTTATTATCACCTTTCTTCATGTTTTTCTTCTTACGTTTTCTCACCTCACCTCTATCTGCCTTGCCTACTTCCCTACTTATCTTCTCAAGATCTCGTTTGTCGTATCCTCTCTCCACAAATTTTTTTGGTGAGTTTTTTTGCATTCTTCCAATATTCACCAATAGAGCTAGAAATCCTCCTAGCCCTAATGTACTGAGATTTGGGTAAACGTTTGAAGACATGGGGTGCATGCTGGCTAGTTTTATGCAGTGTGTTATTCCTGTCAGTAGGTTTAGAGTATAGCGTGGTCCCAAAACCATTACCCTGTCTTTTCAACTCAACATCAAGAAAATGAATAATATCTTTATCATACTCCAGAGAGAACTTGATAGATGGGTGACATGAATTGATCATATCAACAAAATCGGTGAGAGCCTCCTCACTCTCTGTCCATAGAAAGCAGACATCGTCCACATAGCGAACCCACTTGGACGATGTCGGCAAACGACCAATTAAAAATATTTTGCAAATTATGCACCGATTTACTCTCACAGCAGCGCGCGCCTCCCATAGACTCCCATTATGAGAGGGAGGCTAACGGCATTCCACGGCAGACAATTCCGCCGCGGAATTCCACTAGTTTTGCTACGTGTGAACGTAGCCCTAGATGCCACTGTACATGTGATATATACCTGTATAACACTTGTCTCTCTCTTCCTTCTGCTCTAAAATCCCTTCATTTATCGAAGCCGGGAAATGGGGACCGACCACCGTGAAGCTCCGCCTAAGAGATACTGTCCACCGACGTAATGAAGCCCTGCCTAAGAGATACTGTCCACCGACGTAATGAAGCCCCGCCTAGGTGACACTGTCCACCGATGTAATGAAGCTCCACCTAGGTGACACTGTCCACCGATGTAATGAAGCTCCACCTAGGTGACACTGTCCAACGATGTAATGAAGCCCTGCCTAGGTGACACTGTCCCCCAATCTAATGAAGCCCCGCCTAGGTGACACTGTCCCCCAATGTAATGAAGCCCCGCCTAGGTGACACTGTCCCCCAATGTAATGAAGCCCCGCCTAGGTGACACTGTCCCCCAATGTAATGAAGTGAGAGTGATTCTTTACATAAAGTTTTTTTTGTGGACATAAGATGAAAATTCCATCCAACCATTAGCAGGTGGCAGGCAATCGGTAATATACAGTCAGGAAACGTATCTGACACCACTTGGCTCCACAGATTCTCTTATTTTTACATATAGTAATTCTATAAGAAAGACGCTGGGCAAAAATGGCAATGGGTTGCAAACCACTGCCGAATGAAAAGAACACAAAGTTTTAATATGATATTTTGTGAACTAATGAGTCAAAGGGCCCTAATAAAAAGAAAGATTGTTGTGCGAAAAATCGGTATATATTTCAAATTTAAGCGATAATCTTTCTGTGTGTATGCAGCAATCGTACCGTGTATTGGGGAGAACGATTTCAGGTTGTTCGCAAAAGCGCTCGTTTGCAATCGTTTAAAGTTAATTGGAGAAAAGATAAATTGCTTTGTCTAATAGGACCTTAATGGTGCGTTTACACGGAACAATTACCGTTTGAATTTTTGCGATAACGATTGCATTTGTGAGATAATCGCTTGTCTAAACACAGCAAACGATCAAGCGACGAGCGAGAAATCATTCATTGTGAACTTTCAACATGTTCTCAAATCATTGTTGGTCGTTCGCTAATAATTCGCAGATCGCTGCGTGTAAACAGTCTTTCACCGATTCACCCTATGTGTGAGATGGGCTTAAGCGATCTTAAAATGATCGCAGTAACGATTTTTTTAACGATTTTTCACTTCGTCTAAACGCTGATTGTTATAAAAATCTAATTGTTGCTTTAAAATCGTTAAACGATCGATTGGGCGAGTTATCGTGTAAAAGCAGCATTAGGCAAAACCATATAGAAGAGATGGGTCCCATTAGGTTGGATGTAAACACCTCATTCTAAATATCACCAGTCAAACACAGTGGTGCTGGTGTGATGGTCTGGAGCTTCATGATGACTGGAACCATGAATTCTGCTCCCAGCAAAGATGGCGCAACCAGGCTTTACACCAGCTGATGAGTACTGGAATACCAGAGTTTTTAAATAGAATTAATATACACATCTAAATAACTTTCTAAAACCAGTTGATTTAAAGGAATACTCTAGTATTTTTTTTTCTTTCAAATCAACTGGATTCATAAAGTTATATAGATTTGTAAATTACATCTACATAAAAACCTCCAGTCTTCCAGTACTTATCAGCTACTGTAGGTCCTGCAGGAAGTGGTGTATTCTTTCCAGTCTTACACACTGCTCTTTCTAAAGCAGTAGCAAATCCACATAGAAAACCTTTTTTTTCTCTGGACAGTTCCTGTCTTGGACAGAGTTGGCAGCAGAGAGCACTGTGTCAGACTGGAAATAATACACCACTTCCTGCAGGACATACAGCAGCTGATAGGTACTGGAAGACATGCAATTTTTAAATAGAAGTAGATTACAAATCTATATAACTTTCTGAAACCAGTGGATTTGAAAGAAAAACATTTTTGCCCTTTAAAGGCAATTTTTTGTCTTCCGTAGTACCCCTTTAACTAACCACTCAAACTATATTTCTAACATGTTTTAAAGCGATGGGAAAAGGTAATTTTGCTCAAGACCTTACTGTGCGACTCATATTACCCCTGAGCTGCTACTGTTGCTAATCTAATACACTGGTAAGTAGAGAAGACATATGAATATAATACAGTTTATGTACAGTTAGGTAAAGAATCCCAGCAGTGTTCAACAATAGATGTTTAATATGGATTTTCCACACAGGTGAACACATTTTCATTGCATAGCTACATGAACCGCTATATTCACTGTCCACAGTTTTCTCTGAGAATGAGTCACGTGAGTATCATCAATGGAAAGTAAGCAGGTAATCTCACAGACAGCTGAAACATTGACTTTTATGTATATGTAGCAGGGCCGTCATATAGTAGTGGAGTTCAGATCGCCAAAAGCAACAGTTTTTATACATAGTTCCCATTATATCTATCTGCCTTCATGCTAGGTGAGGTGTGATAACAAGTAACATCCTATCCCAATAAGAGTAATATATTGTAACTGGATCAAGACGTGTATCCGATCACAGGCAACAGCACATGCTTCGCTCTAGTCTGTATACATAAGTATTCATTTAAAGGGGTTGTCCAGCGAAAATCTTTTTCTTTCAAATCAACTGGTGTCAGAAAGTTATATAGATTTGTAATTTACTTCTATTAAAAAATCTCATGTCTTCCCGTACTTATCAGCTGTCAGAGTTCCTGTCTTGGCCAGAGATGTCAGCAGAGAGCACTGTGTCAGACTGAAAATAAAGCAGCATTACATACAGGAGCTGATAAGTATGGGAAGACATGAGATTTTTTTATAGAAGTAAATTACAAATCTGTATAACTTTCTGACATCAGTTGATTTGAAAGAAAAATATTTTAGCTGAACAACCCCTTTAATTTAAACCTAGAAGTAAATATCCTGGTGTTAGGCTACATGTATATGAGTTATGTATTGTGCATCACATGTGGTTACTATTCTGTTCTTGTTCAGCCTTGGGTGTTATATTAAATCCCCATAAAAACTATGCGGTGACATGTTTTTTCTCCCACTCACATTTGGCATCATTTAAAATTCTATGTGCAGATTAACCTATATGTCCATCATAAGACTATTATTCTGTCATGTATCCACAAACATTCATACTTAGGGGGGCTTCTAGTTTTATGCAGATATTGCTTCCTCTAGAATAGATACATAAGAAGTTATAGGCAATGCCAATCTATACTGTAGGATGATACCTTGTAGCAAACTACTAGAGAGATTGTGCTGCTGAGGTGTTCAGCTTATAGAGCATAACCAAGAGGCGTTGCAATTGCATTCAGGGTGCGTTCTGACACAGTTTTCATCAATATAAATAAATAGCTGAATTCTGCTATAGATTAAAGCCAATCTGTACCGGCATGTAGCCGTCCCGAAACCGCTGGTACAGCGTTGTAGAGGCCCTCATGCTGCATTTGCTGCTGGGGTCAGCCTTTCTCCCTGTGCTGGTATTTTGAAGAAAAAATACTTTTATTGCTGTGGTGTGGCAGGGAGCCAATCTGGTGCGACCTAGAGCGTCTGTGCCCTAGGCCTACCTCGCCTCTCTCCTTGCCTCAGGCGCGGCAGGCCTAGGGTACGAATGATAAAGACCAACATAGATTGACTCCCTGCCACGCTGCAGCAATAAAAGTAGTTTTCTTCAAAATACCAGCACAGGGAGAAAGCCCGACCCCCAAACCAGACGCAGCAGTACCAGCGGTTGGGGAGTGGCTACATGCTGGTACAGATTCACTTTAAGTACATGTGAATGTGCCCTATACACATAAACAAGAATGTTCTCATCCACAAACAAGAATCCAGACTATGGCCACAATCATCACAGTAGAAAATTACAGAACTTCATTATACAGTGATCAAGCATTTATGTAAAGAAAACCAGAAAACCCCTTTAGGTAAGTATGTGTAACATCTATTATTCTGTTGCCTGATACTGACAGGCATGGACAGTGTTGTTGGGGTGTTACAGGGATATCTCCCATACAGTAGCACATACAGGGGCATAGCTAGGATTCACGGGGGGCCCCATAGCAAAAAATTGTAAGGGGCCCCCCTCCACTACGCACAACACAAAGCACTGCATATATATATATCTACTTTACTGCTGGTGCGCTCATAACCCCTGACCTCTGCACGGAGCTCTGCACACTTTCCTTTTCTACTTGATTGTCAGCTGGAGAACACACTGCAGTACATAAGGGTCTAAGCAGAAGGACACACCTCTCTTACCTCTTCCCCCGGGCCCCCCTCCTGCACAGGCCCCATAGCAACTGCCTACCCTGCCTCTATGGTAGCTATGCCACTGAGCACAAAGCAATACCACACCATGCTTCTGTAGCAATGTAGTGCTTAGCTCTTCCTGTATCTGAGAATTGTTGCTGCTGCACTAATTCTGCTTTTTGGAGTAGGCTTCAAATATGAGCCCTAGTTACAGTCACCTCCTCCAGCAATTGGTTATATCACTGATGGTACAGAGACGGAGAATAGGCATACAGTAACTCCCAACCATACTGGACAGGTGTCCTGCTACCTCCCGCCATGGCAGGGCAAAATCCGCTCACCCTTTTCCAAATACCACTCCAGAGTCCTGCCTCCCGAGTCTGCAAACTTGAATGGATTTGCTTATCTCTCTAAATAGTATATTGCAACACGAGTTCCAAAAGAAAAATCTTATCCGTGGAGTACAAGAAAGAGATTGTTGTCATGGAAAAAAAATAAGACCTACCCAGAAAATTAGCTTTGGCCCTCATAATATAAGACCCTGTCTCATTTTTGGAGGAACACGGCATGTAACACATTGTTTACTTGTTTTCTGTGTAGGTCAGGTTTATGCAGTTTGCTCTGCCTTGACCCTTGGATATTCCAGCTGTTTCCTGTGCTGTATAAATAATGGTATGATGGTCTGGTGTTCACATACTTTCTTCCTGTATAATGTACATTCGTGAGTGTGAGGACATACAGTCATTTGTTTTATTGCAGAAGCCCAGTTCATTGTATATTAAGACTACAGAAAACTTCTTACATATTGAAGAAGCTGACAGTCGAGGCATCTTCTCAGATATAGTGCGACATATTGTGACCAGACCTATTATACTGGCTGTACATCAAGAAAGAAGCAACACTTCAGTTGCATTGACCGCTCAAATAAGAGGAACATGTTGCTTTACTGAAAGAGTAGTAGATACTTGGAACAAACTTCCAGCAGATGTGGTTGGTAAATCTACAATAACAGAATGTAAACCTGCCTGGGATAAACATATATCTATCTTGAGATAAGAAAAGAAATACTAAAAGGGCCGACTAGATGGACCAAGTGGTCTTTTTCTGACGACAATCTTCTATGTTTCTATGGGTGTGGGTATCAACCATTGGCTGGCGGCAGGAGAATTGATAGAAAATAGAAGGTAAAGCTCTTCAAATCAAATGAAACCCCAATTTCTTTTTAATATTAAAATCCAGACACCGGCGTGTTTTTAGCACTACGTGGTTCTTATTTACAGTATGGTTAAAAAAGGAAACTAACAGACAATGTGAACAAGAATGATTTAGTGTTTGAAATGCACTGGATTCTGCCAATGTGCACATGGATTTGGAGACACGTTTCAGTGGATTAACAATATTTAAATGAGGCTATTATTTGGGGTGCAGGAAATAGTGTATCTGGGCTGAATGATATAGTAGATTCCAAACGTCTTCCAAGGTACAGAAAGATAACACACCATCTAGTATATTCTCACATACATAATTCTCACCTGATAGTAAGACCTAGACTGTTACTTAAGCAACATTGGTCACAGTCTATGTTTTACCACTTATCCAAGCCTTTACCGCTTGTATCCGGAGTCTGACACTGAACAAAAATGTCTTTTCATGTATCTCTCAGAAATAGGATTTTCCCCAAGCTGATCGTCTTCATTGATCTATCCACTTCAGGGTAGAATACCTGTCTGCAAGGGCCGTCCTCAGCTGCAGAGAGTGGGTCTTATCTCTAGTCTCCACCAGGCATGTTACCTGTATCAATAAAAAACAAAGTGCAGTAGTTACAGAGATTTGTCCTACAGCAGCCACATGGATGTCAAGATCTCAAGATGTCAGAAAACAACCTATTGACGTCTATAGGAGAGTGGTGTGGGCATGCTTGGGGGCATAAACAAAGGGCCAAAAAGGAAAGAAGCGGCTTTATGCAAAGGCCTTCTACATGCTTATTTGTGTCTCCCATTGAGCTTTTAGAGTGGGCAATTTGTCATTCTTCAAACATTAAAAGGGATATTCTCATCTTAACATGCAGTGTTAACCTTGTAGGACTCCTCAAGTTAAACACTTAAAGAGGATGTACCACTAGGTACGTCCTCATTAACCTGACACAGGGATAAGACGGCACCATCACGGTACGGCGCCTTTACGGCGCAGTTCTTTCCACGGTTGCCGGACGGTGCTCAAGCACTGGAGGTAGGCCGGCTAGTCCCCAGTGGGAGGGAATTCCCTCCCTTCTATGATGCAGCTCCATTAAAATCAAAGGAGCTGCGTCATAGAGGGAGGGAATTCCCTCCCACTGGGGGAGGCTCGGTCTACCTCCAGTGCTTGAGCACCGGCCGGTAACCGTGGAAAGAACGGTGCCGTACAGGGGAACCGGGCCGCGGTTCGAAAAACGGACCACGGCACCAGCTTCCCCGTGACAATGTCGTTCTATCCCTGTGTTAGGTTAAAGAGGACGTACCTGGTGGTACATCCTCTTTAAACATCCAAATATATTAATTTAGCAAACTTGCCTCCTTCTGATATGCTGCTTTTTTCTTCCTTATTCAAAATTGATTTCTAAATAGGGTATAGTGTATGAAAAGAATTGAAGCCTTTACTTTTGACCTGTGTGTAACGGTTGGTCTAGGCATGAGGAAGTGGATCCCCTGGATCAGTAAGGAGTGCTGACGTACCCTCTCTAAGGAGCAGAGAGTCCGCAGTTTTCACCAGAGCCCGCCACAAGGCAGGATCAGCTTCACTTAGGGAAACTGCAGGTCACTATCCTCAGAGAAAGGCCCACTAACTGAAGAGAGTGATGAAGTACCTGACCCCGGGACTAGATGAAGCACAACTGCCAACAAACTTCAATGCACTATGAGATGACGACGACCAGACCAAAACTGAGCAGAGAGCCAGGCATGCAGATCCTAATGGGGCGAATGTTGCTATGAAGCATAGGAAATGGCAGAAAGCCAGGGAGCACAGACATTGTTGCTGACTGGAACAACACCAACAACTTAGTTTAGAGGTCTGGAGGAGATGGCAATAAATATCCTCAGCTGATCAGCCTAAAATTTACTAGAATTTGTGTGCTGAGCCTTTAAATAAAGTTGAACAGACATGTGCCTGCCACCAGAGGGAGCCCAATCCATCAGGAAGCCGGCTCAGCACAGGTGAGAAGATGCCGGAAGACAAGCAGAAGAGCAAACAGATGACCGAAGCGCAGTGTGATCCTCAGTAAGTATGGGATAGCGGACATGACCGCATGCCGTTACACTGTGTTTTAGATGTCAGGCAGATGGTCATGTCCTGCAGAGCTTGTCTTTCAGAAGAGCTTTTACACTTCCATTTAGAATTTTTTTAACATGTAAAAAAAAAAGTTTGAAAGCTTATCCAGCAAATGTTCTAAAATAAAAAATCTCCCACTAATCTATAGATACAGACTGATACAGGATCCATGCAGACTATATGGTTTTTCTCCAAACAACAACATATCTGGAGTCATCTACTGAACAAGTATTTTTTTTCTTGTATCACCACTGCAGAGATGGCCATTCAACTCCTAAACCATTCTATTATCCTGAGGTTCTATATATAATGAGACACGATTGTACGTTTATGTCCTATGAACTGATACATTATCACAAGCATCAGAGAAAATCTTTTTTTCCTTCTATATAAATAAACATAGAAGCAGATGTTACTCTGTATGTTTTGACGTAACCAAAAATATCCCCGCATGTTGAGAAAGAGAAATTCCATCCTTTTCAGTTTATTCTATAGAGGTCAGTGACAATATTATTAACAGCGGGATTTTGATCAATATGACAGGGTTCATGTATGTATCATGATTCATATGCAGCGTTACAAATAGATGTCACACACTTGGTAGACATAGTATGTGTGCTTATTATAAAGTAAATATCATTATACAAACAGATATGATGCACATAACTAATCTCACCATAACATATAAATACTGTTACCATACTGTACATATAAATAATACAATATATGGGCTGAAGAATTTCTTGAGGCTAAGTAAGTGAAAGAAATCCAAGAAAAGTTGCTTAGGTTATGGTTTTGTCCTGGGCGTGACTTTTTTCTGAATTAGTGTAATGGTGAGTGGACACAGGATCGAACTGGTCTACAGGGGAGCAGGGGGATCCCACGGTGGGCCCTACCCTTTGGTGGGCCCCCAAACAGGAGATGGGCCTTTCTGTCAGGATGACATAAATCACCCAACACTGCTGCACATGAACCCGGTCACGTACTGCCTTTATCTAGTAACCTGGGGTTTCATCATATTATATAAAGGCAGGGAGTGACTAGAGTGACAAGCAGCAGCATGTAGTGTGCAGATTTAGCACAGCCCCACTCTTATCCCCTGGAACCCTCTGCCACCTCCCCCTCTCTGGCTGCCTCTATCTGCTCTATTTGCAGCTGCTGGCAGCCAGGACACACAAGGAGACCGCTGTCCATGTCAGGAACTTAGGGCCCTATTCAACCGGACGATTATCAATCAGATTATCGTTAAATCGTTTGAATCTAAATGATAATCGTTCGGTTGAAATGTAGTTAACGATTAACGACCGAACGAGAAAACCTTGATCGCTCTATAAGACCTGGACCTATTTTTATCGTTGCTCGTTCACAAATTGTTCGCAAATCATTCGCATTGAATAAGACATCGTTCGGTCGTTCGCAGTAGATACAAACGCAATAGCGACGAAAAAACGATCACAAATACGATCATAATTAACGATTATCGTTCCATGGAAATGAGTGAACGTTTTCAGGTCTTTCGCAATAGCGGTCGTTTGAGATCGTTAATCGTTAACGATTATATAAACGATAATCAACCGGTGGAATAGGGCCCTTACTCTGGACAGAGGTAGCAGCAGAGATCACTGTGTCAGACTGAAAAAAATACACCAATTCCTGCACTACATACAGCAGCTGATAAGTACTGGAAGACTGGAGTTTTTTTAGTTTTTTTTTTAATAGAAGTAAACTACAAATTTCTGTCACCAGTTGATTTGAAAAAAATAAAAATAGTTTTAGTACCCCTTTAACACTGAGGACTATTTTACTTTTAAACAAACAACTCCTGTTTGTGCAGTCAAAGCAGTTTCTCCAGTGATCAACTAATCGGGTAATCACTGATTTCCTAGGAAAGCCTGAGAAATGTAGTTTTACATGCCCCCCAATACTGCTTGTCTTTACTATGGAGGATTTCCAGGTGGGGATCCCCTCCTTCTCTATTCACTTCAACAGCTTTATTATTAATACTCTTTGGCAGCCCGTTCCACATACAATTACATCAGATTGTCAGCAGTCTCCTTCATGTTAACAAATCTGCCGTATATACCTGTATACCAGTGGATTCTAGTGACCGGAAATGCTGGGAATTGTAGTGTATAGAAATATCAGTGAACTACAAGTATCCCTTCAAAGTTGGGAGGTATGGAGGAATAGCTGACTGCAAAGCATTATGGGGGAGCTCGATGTCATGTGTTTTCAGTCATCATCATCATAGGCTTTACAGCAATGGAGCAGCTTTATTAATCTCACAGTCTGATTCGCCTATAGTAACCAATCACAGCTCATCTTTTATACCTTATACAGTAACTTATAAAATTAAAGCTGAGCTCTGATTGGTTGCTTTGGGCGGGTTAGACTGTCTAAGTTGCGCACGGCAATCAATTACAGTTGAGCTTTTATTTTACCAGAGTAATTTGGGAACCAAAAGCTGAGCTGTGATTGGTTGCTATGGGCCACATCAAACCATATTATTTAGTGTTCTTAGTGTGGCCTAACCATAAGCTGTTTGCTTGGTCACAAGTGTGTTTAGTGACCTGTGCAGTAAAGCACATCCCCAGTCATTAATGGGTTAATTGGTTAAATGGGTGTTTACTTGACGTAACCATGGCAACCAAGCACTGTGATGACAAGCGCTTATGTCATAAAGGAGGTTCCATAAAACAATGCACCGCGCCCTGATCAGTGCCATCTTGGATGCGCCAGAGGACCTTGAGCTTGATTACTTTACTGCCCCCTACCCTGCGCCAGAGGACCTTGAGCTTGATTACTTTACTGCCCCCTACCCTTGATGAAATTTGGAGGTTCTAGCAGGTAAAAGGGGTGATCTGCTTTAGACTACGCCTTCATCAAGTCTCCACCTTTTTGAGGAGTGGACCTGGATCTGTGAGGGAGAAGATATACAGCCACCTAGCCATCAATAAGGTGACAGATATTGCAGCCAGATCTCTCTCACATCCAATTTATTATATTTATAGTATGGTATTACCCTGTAAGCCCAGGGGAGGGGCAACTCTCCAGCCAAGGCTCCCTCAAGGTTTCCCCCACAGGGGGTTTTTCCTCGCCTGAGTGCTGGAGGGTGACTCTTCGTAAGTCGGGGATCTGCAATTTTCAGTGTCATGTATTTTAAATAAAATTGGGACCCTTTGACACCTGATTACAATGTGTTGTGTCTTTATGTTGCGTTCTTGGGCTTGTGCGTTGGGGATCCGTCACATATTGCAGAATCATAAAGCTGGACATCTGCCTGCTACACAGATCTATCATCTGCACAATGCGCACATGTAGGATGAAGCAGTGGCTAGTAGAACTCCTGCAAGTATGTGTATATCCCTGGTTTAAAGGGACACTCAAATCTTGCATCACAAGGTTTATACCCACATCTGCAAGGTTTGTCAAAATGTGTTTTCAAGTGACACCAATCATAGCAACATGGAAACCACCATTAATATATACAGGGTCACTTCTTCCATGAGGCAGAATGAGCATTCTGCCGTTGGCGGCAGATTCTGAGGTCCTGCAGGGGGCGGCAAAATGTTCCCCCTGCTGTCATTTTAGTTAAGCTTCACCTGTCCCGCCGTCCTGCTGCCCACACTCAACGCTGTCCCCCATGTCCCACCGGGCTCCTGCGACGTCACCCGGCAGCTCTCATACCCCTCCATGCTGTGGTAAGTGCCCGGGGTTGGCGGGGGTCGTGCTGTGGCAATTAGGTCGCCAGGGGGGGTTGGTGGTGGTATTACACTTGTTCCGGACGCGAGGGGCGTGCTAGTGAAGGGGCAAACCTCAGGCGGCGGAAAACCCAGAATCGGCCCTGAATATATATCATATATATGTTGCAGGGAAATTAATCAGCAATAATTTTATCAAAATTTCTAAGGATTTGATGTACGTATTGTGCATGATGTACGTATTGTGCGTGTGTGTGTGTGTACTATGTATGTATATATGTCACGTGCATTTCTTTATACCTGTGTATGATGTGTGTATTGTGAATGAATGTGTGTGTGTACTATGTATCATATAGGCAATGTGCATTTATTTATTTATTACTGGAGTCATAAGAATGTAATGTGTCGAAAGGCGATCATCAGAAAAAAATTACAGAAATAACTTGTAACTCTTCCCTTATTTTCTATCGAACCATCACGTGGTTTCAAAATTAGGAACATGTTGAATGACAAATGGGCTCCTGAGAGGAAAGTGCGTCATGTTTTATGCAATGATATGACTGTGAGATGAATAAGAAGCATGGGAGACACACAGAGGAAAAGAACGCCTTCATTTTAACCTAACAAAAACCTAAAGCTCCCAGGCCTTAAAGTGTGACGGACAGCACCCCTACAATGTGTCACTGATAGTGATTAATATGTGTGGGATTATGTACAAACACTGGAATAAGACTAAAAGTGTGACAGACAGCGCCCCTACAATGTGTCACTGATAGTGATTAATATGTGTGGTATTATGTACAAACACTAAAATGAGACTTAAAACCTTTACCTTAAAACTATCATTATTATATATATATATATATACTCAATAGTACAGTATATGTATGCGTGTGCGGCTTTCAGCATAATGGGACCAGAAGTGGAGGAGTTAAGGTTGTGTGTTTATTTTCAGTTACCATAATGGGAACCATTTGTGAATTACAACAGCAAATTCCATGTCTGGAGGGAAAACAAGACAAAAAGTTTGAGGGCTCAGAGCCAGGATTGTACAGGCCTTTGTGATTCATTATTTGGCAGTGGTTGATAGGTTCCAAGCACATCTGGCTATTTACAATGATTTCTCCAATAAACGCACAGCAAAAAGTAACACTTCTCTGATTTGGGACACTATGGAAGCTGGGAGAAAGTAAATGTGGAGTTAAGGCCCTATTCCACCAACAGATCTGACGACAGATTATCTGCCAAAGATTTGAAGCCAAACCCAGAAACAGACTATAATCAGAGAATAGGTCATAAAGGAAAGACTGGATTTCTCCTCTTTTCAAATCCACTCCTGGGTTTGGCTTCAAATTTTTTGGCAGATAATCTGTCGTCAGATCTGTTGGTGGAATAGGGCCTTAACTGAGGTGGGCAACCAGTCATGTGGCTGCTTTCATTTCTAAAGGATCTCTGAAAAGTAAAAGGCCAACTATTTGGATGAGATCGGGTTGCCATTAACAGCTGCTCCACGTTCCCCTTGGACCACTTTTGAATACATCTACCCTCTTGTCCCTTTTGTTGGACTAAATTTTACCAAAACCTTAAAACAGTATTGTGATTTACTTAAAGGGGTTGTCCGGAAAGCAGAAGGCGGCTAATGGTCCTTTTACACGGGACGATTGATCGTTCGTTTTTGCACGATAACGGTCAAATTCGAAAGATAATCGTACGTGTAAACGCAGTGAACGATCAAACGACGAGCAAAAAATCGTTCATTTTGATCTTTCAACATGTTCTCAAATCATCGTTGATCGTTCGCAAAAAATTCGCAGATCGTTCCGTCTAAACATTCTTTCAGTGATTTCACCTATGTGTGAGATAGGCTTAAACGATCGCAAAACGATCGCATAGCGAATTTTCCATACGATGTATCGTTCTGTCTAAACGCTGATCGTTATAAAAAAAAACATTGTTCATTCAAAATCGTTAATCGTGCGATCGGGCGAATTATGCGCACAGTGTAAAAGTACTATAAGGGCCCTATTCCACCGGACGATTATCATTTGCATAATCGTTAACGATTAACAATCTCAAACGACCGCTATTGCGAAAGACCTGAAAACATTTACTCATTTCCATGGAAAGATAATCGTTACTTACGATCATATTTGCGATAGTTTTTTCTTCGCTATTTCTTCGCTATTGCGTTCGTATCTACTGCGAACGACCAAATGACGTCTTATTCAATGCGAACGATTTGCGAACGTTTTGCGAACGAGCAACGATAAGAATAGGTCCAGGTCTTATAAAGCGATGAACGATTTCTCGTTCGGTCGTTAATCGTTAACTGCATTTCAACCGAACGATTATCGTTTAGATTCGAACAATTTAATGATAATCTGAACGATAATCGTCCGGTGGAATAGGGCCCTTAATCTTCTGCTCCCGCCACTCAAACTTTTTCGCACACACACCCTCATTCTGGGACATGGGGGGAGGTCTGAGTCCCGATTATCCCGATGTCCAGTAGCTTCACAGTGTTGCAGTCTTCTGCTCCCCAGTTATCCAGGCTTAGAAAACTATGGCCACATTCTTCCAGAAACAGCACCAGCTCTTGTCCTAAGTTTGGGTAGGGTTTTGCAGCTCAATTGGAATAGAATTTAAATAGCACACACATCCTGGGTTTTTGAAAATAAGTAGCTGTGCTTTTTATTTCTGGATAATCCCCTTAACTGTTGCTGTGTCGTTGCACAGGGTCTCAGTGGCAGCCTGTGAGCCGCACATCTACCATTATAATGTCTATATTCTTAAATAGTTATATGGACAGAGATTCATGTGGCAAACATTAGATATATAGGACCTACTCCTCGAGAGCCTACATACCATTTACATGTGGCAACATGTTTAACATACCATGGCACATGGGATTTGCCATGAACATGTACAGTTATGCATAAATAAACCTATATACTTCTATCTATCTAACTATATTTAACTGCGAATCTAACAATTTCTGGGACAGTCACACTTATGCCATCTGAAATGCTACTACTGCATGTTATGTACCCGTTAAAGGGGCTTAGGGTACTATTACACAGAGCCAGCCATACGTTCATGGAGAGGTGATATAATACAGTTTACACAAGCATCAGCCGGCCCGTCGGCCACGCATCGCTATTACATATAGTGATGTGCCATCTGGCAGCTGACAATTTTAGGTGAGAAACAAAAGGCACAATCAGTCATTGATCGTTGTCAGCGGCTGATAGCTGTCCCTGTTACACAGAGCGATAATGGAGTGAATAGGGCCCTTAGATGGAGAACCTCTTGGATGTATGATGTATAAATAACAAACCTTTATTCTGTAAATGTATACATTCCTGTTCCTGACTTACATTGACACATAACAACATACACATGGTACACATTTGCCACAACAATGTGATATATGACAACAATGTAAAGTGAGATTAGTAGCTTATCGGCTGTGGGTCTGACTATGATCACTATGTCTACGACTAAAAAGTAAAAACACATGGCGGCAGAGCCTACCTCCAAGGTGAACAGGTCATTGCTCAAGAAGATGTTTTCTTTCTGCATATCCAGAACCCTAAAATCAATAAACTTTGTTATTATCACTGTTACCGGAGACTCCCTATAAAGCCATATATAGTAACATATAAAGTTAATTATTGCAAACAAAAAGGCTATAATACACATTCTAACAAGTATACTAATAATAATGCTTTGGACTTCTCTCTGCCAACAAATGTAGTACAAAGTTAGCCAAGAAAAGACCGCGTGAGCTATCTGGCAGTGGCGCTGTGCTGGCAGCTATACCCACCACAAGGCGTTCAGGACAATTTCTTCTCCTTACATGTAAATTCCTAATGGATTTTCCAAATTTAAAACTTTGCTAGTTATTTTAAAGAAACATTGAATCAAAATTCTCAAAAATAAAGAAGCGGGAGAGGGCACTCACCATAAATCGTGATCTTCTTTATTTCAGTGTTCAGTAAAAAACACGCAGGACATACTGGGCTGAATCAACAGGACGCCAGCATTAAGATGAACTCAGGTAAAAGCTGGTTCGCGCGCATGCGCGCTTCTTCAGACGCGCGATTCAGCTGTTACCTGAGTTCATCTAAGTGCTGGCGTCCTGTTGATTCAGCCCAGTATGTCCTGCGTGTGTTTTACTGAACACTGAAATAAAGAAGATCACGATTTATGGTGAGTGCCCTCTCCCGCTTCTTCCTTTTTGAGTACTCTAGACGCATTTGATTTCTTTGGGAAAGTGAGCACCAAACAGTGACTTCGTAAATACTGTGCGCCCAGACTCGCTACAAAGATTTAACCCCATACCGTTCATGTCCCTCTAAGGTAGTCCCGGAGTCCAATGCTCTGTATTTGTGGATTGAATTAAAGTTCCTATATTACTACAAAACATAACTGGATCTCCCCAATGTGTCTATTATAGAGCGGCGATGGGCACCATATCTAAGAATAGGGCCCGCTTTGGTCCCAGTTTACACCACCAACTGCATTCAACAAGAAGATTGGTGGCGTAGGTGCCTGTTTACCCCGTCTCCTCTATATGATTCTCATATACTATAGCAGAGGGTATTAAAATAATTAAATTGAATTAATAATTAGAATTGCTACATCCAATTTGATTAGGGCCCATTCACACTGCGGATTCGGGTCGTTGATTCCAGTCAGAACCCCGCACGCAGACTCTGCGCCGAATCCCTCCTGCTATGTCTTTCAATGGGAGGCCTTCCCACTCAAAGAATTGACATGTCCGTGCCGAATCTTCGCACCGAATCCGTAGTGTGAACAGGACTTTATGTTTGTTTGTTTCTTAATCTCAATTCTAAAAAAGTTAAATAGTAACATAATATTATTAAAGCTTTACAGTGTTCAAACAGCAAAACTCTATAGCATCTATTCAGGGGTGTCAGAATCGGGTAATCCAGTGGCGTAACTACCAGGGTCGCAGTGGTCGCCGCTGCGACCCGGCCCACCGCAGGTCCCACCCCCCCATCAATCACTCTTATGACCGCAAGCATTGTTTTGCTTGCGGTCACAAGAGTCCGGATCCGTCTGCCTCTGGCTGATGTGCGGCTGCCGGGGGTGTCCGTCCTATCCCCGGCAGCACGAGCATCAGAGAACTCCCTGTGTGCCTGGGGCCCTGACTCCCGGACATCAGCCCGGGGGCAGACGGAGGCTGCAGGAGGAGAGAGGCTCGACGGGGGAGCACGTTGTGAGGTGAGTTGTGTGTTTTTTTTTGTTTTTTTTTATCTGCCTGCACGGGGGTCGGGCTATCTATAAGGGGGGTAATAGGGGGCTATCTATAAGAAGGGGGGAAGAGGGGGCTATCTATAAGGAGGGGGAAAGAGGGGGCTATCTATAAGAAGGGGGGAAGAGGGGGGCATCTATAAGGGGGGGGAAGGGGCCATCTATAAGGGGGGGAAGGGGCCATCTATAAGGGGGGGAAGGGGCCATCTATAAGGGGGGGAAAGGGGGCCATCTATAAGGGAAGGGGGAAAAGAGGGGGCCATCTATAAGGGAAGGGGGAAAAGAGGGGGCCATCTATAAGAGGGGGGAGAGGAGGGCATATACAAGGGGGGAGTGAGGGGGCCATCTACAAGCGGGGGAGAGAAGGGGCCATCTACAGGGGGGAGAAGGGGCCATCTACAGGGGGGGGGGGAGAGGGGGCCATCTACAAGGGGGGAGAGGTGGGAGCCATATATGAGGGGGGCAACATAGGGGGAGAGGGGGCCATCTATAAGGGGGACAACACAGGGGGCTACATATAGGCCGTGGCATATATTATTAGGGGGTCACATAGTCAGCCTACCCACTAAATGAGGGTGTAAAGGGGCCAGTACAGATGTGCAGTTTATAGAGAGATGGGGATGGTGCCAGAGTGAGAAGCCTAATATGTTTCTCTGGCAGATTCTGTGGATTCGTGACTCGGAGAAGTTCTCATGATGGCCCAGGGCAGATGGAGAAGATGAAAAGGGAAGAACTCCAATCAGAGAAGACGTCCCCTGTGAGTCACTAAATATAACTGCACTGTAATGTATATGGAGTATAGAACATGTGTACAGCTGGGTCAGCCTCTATATGACTGTATGAGGTGATAGTGATCTGTGTACAGTGGATCTTTTTCAGTAGCAGCGGTGGTATTAGTGCATGTGGTGGTATTAGTCAGTAGCAGCAGTGGTGTTAGTCAGTATGTGGTGGTATTAGTCAGTATGTGGTAGGTTATTTGTTACTTGTATACGGTACTGTGTTTTATTTGTCTTAGTATACTGGATTTGGTCTGTAACAGTATCGCAGTAATACGGTTGGTGACAATATTTTCTCTTCCTATATGCTGGTATTATTGGTAATATCTGTCTTGGTGTGTGTGTGTGTATATATATATATATATATATATATATATATATATATATATATATATATATACACCAATAGCATCACTTGGTCGTGAGCGGAGGAGGGGGGGGCCCAAGTTGACCTCTCGCACCAGGGCCCAGGAGACATTAGCTACGCCCCTGGGGTAGTCCACTGTTCCAACTTATTTGGACTATCTGCCATAAGCGACGGCACAAAACTGAGTGACATTCCCTATTGTCACTAGGTGCACAGAGTTTATCTAATGCACAGAAGTCAGACAGACTAGCATGTCAATGTCAGAATAAGAATCCAAAGTACAATGTGAGAGTTATAATACTTGGAAACCTCCCTTGAGACATTCTAAATTCACATCAGATTCATATCAGAGCAAGGACACGGGCGCAGTGAAGTCGGTCCTGAACCGCTGCACATATTCTGCTTCTCTGCTTGTAGTTCCAGTCCTGAATGAAAGTTACGTCACTGCTGAAGAAATGTACACTGAAGTTGCCGAAACCGAATCAGGTCCGTGCTATGTATGTGACAATGGTAGAACTTTAGCAATTGCAGATGGCAGAGGCCATGTGATCTACTGACCGACAAAGAAAAGCATTGCCATTAGGTAATGCAATTAAAATTAGAAAGCATAAACACTTTTTTTCTGTTTCGGGCTGGAATATCCCTTTAAGCTAAAAGTATGCTTGGCTGTATAGACTTTCAAAAAATCTTTTGAATATCCCAAACGACAAAGAGTTACCAATCTGTAAAAAAAAATTCCATCTCCAATGTGGGCGTCAATGCACTTTATACCTCCCTACAAATTCTGTGTTTGCCACAATAGGATTACTTAGAAATCTTCCTTTAGTAACAAAATATAGTTTAAACCCCACAGTGTGGACTAAACTGTTTCTAACCTTAGTGGTGAACTTGTATAATCACCTGACTTCTTCTCGACCAATGGCTTCCAAAAGTTTAATGATCTCTCCGGGAAAGTCTGGCAGGACAATAGAAAATTTGCACACACGATGATCCAGAACTAGAGCTCTGTCCAGACAATGGCGGAGTAAAGGCAATGGCAGGTTCCCACTACACACAACAACGGCAATCCTAAAGAACAAGAAGATTTATTATTATTTAGTATTATTTAAATAAGACCAATTGGTATGCTTATTCCATATTCCTAAATGCCACCATACACTTTATACTAAAGTCAGCTGAACCCGCCTTTGGCAGGTGTATGGGGGCCTCCTGAGTCCTCATTGACAGATAATGTCAGTGGAGATAAAGCCCGTATTACACGTAGCAATTATCGTTCATTTTGATCGTTTTAGCAATTTTTCTAAACGATAATCGTTCCGTATAATAGGGCCTTAAGACTCCAGGCATGATGACTTTGCACCGTCTGACCCTTTTGTTCTCAGAGGGACAACAGGATGCTGTGTCTGAACCATTATGGGGGAATGGAGTTGGGAGAGGATCTGTTGGAGGTATAGAACCCTTAAAGTGATATTGTTAACCCCCTTACTACATTCTTCGCACCACAAGCTTAGATCTTGCACCTGTATACCTGTATAATACTTGTCTATTCTAAAATTGCTTCATTTTATTGGAGGACAGTGTCACCTAAGCGGAGCTTAATGATAGCCATAAGATGGGGCCCAACTGCCGTGAAGCCCCGCCTAGATGAAATGAAGCGAGTGTTTGGGGGGGTGACAGTATCGGTTTAAAGCGTACTGGTAACAATGCCTGCTGTTGGCAGTGAATTCCTTTCAGAAGCCAAAAGTTTGGGTACCCATGGAGATAACTATGCCATGACGGTTATACACGTGACCCCTATCATGGTGTGGTCATCTCTATGGATACCTAAACTTCTGGCCACCGAGTGGAATTCACCTGTGATCGAGTCAGCGGATGTGGTGACAGGTATGCTTTAATTTAGTCCATAGTAACAAACAATCCCAAGTGCTGTATAGGTTACATGGTAGGTGCAGGTGTGCTCCACTAGAGCAACGGCCGTTTTGCGGACATGCACATAAACAGGCTTAGTGGTACCATTAAGATAGAATACTAAAAAATCAATTCTATCCACGATTGAGTTTGTTTCTGCAGATTGTGTACGGGATTTACAAGCCTCAAGTAGATACAGTAGACAGTCAACAAATCTGCTGTGTGTGACCTAAGTTCTATTGACTACTGACCATAATTGTGTTTGATTCTGAGCATACAGCCATGTAAGAGTCTATGTCATAGGCTGGATTACCTTTTTCCTTTCAGCTCTGGCATTGATCCGGATATTATAGCTGCAAGTCCCATTGCTCCTTCTGCATCTGCCGTTACTCTCTCACACTCCAGGAGCCTCAGCATTGACAACAACACGTCCTCCTCCCTATGGGGAGATGAATTATTTAGTCACTAACATATCTTCCCATACAAAGTACAGCAGACCACTGTCAAAGACCTTCTTCCAGTACATTACAATGGAGTCAATCTACTATTGCAAAAAAAAATGTGTACATGTCATATTTATTACGTGTTTTATACACTTGTGCATGATGGAGGGCATGTCTTTGTGGGAAGGGGGTGCTATGCTATGTGCCAAAATTGCACCAACGCTTTGGAATAAAGTCCAACTAATAGGTGGTCAAAATGTGGTGCATTTATAGCCAAACTAGTCAGCTAGTAAGATAGACAACCAGGGGAAAAAAATCACCAAAAAGTAAAAAAAAAAAAAAAAAGTTTAAAATAAATACTAAAGGGAGACTAACAGCAGGTTTGACACATCCAACCTGCTGTTATGTCCAGATTGTGCATGGGGTGCTGGGGATCCTCAGCATCTGGCTGCTAACTGCTAATATTACCCTGAAAACAGCGCCCAGGATTAAGGTAAAAAACCTACCTTAACCCTCAGTGCCCTGTGCCCTATGGGGACATATCAGCAGATTAGAGGCTTCTAACCTGCTGATAGTTTCCCTTTAAGCTGAGACAACAGTGGTACTCACCTCACTGATATAACCTGGTCTACAAGTTTCTTGGTCAGCTTTATAGTGTTTGCACCAAATGAAGGTCCTCCTAGATCTAAAAAGTACAAGAAGTAAGATTATATTTCTATTTTTCCACTCAAAAGGGTTTACTTTACTTCTCATTGGGGTGGTCATTTACATTTGGTCCCCATTAGTCACAGATGTTTATTGGTCATGATGTTTACATATACACATAGTAATAAATGTAGGCAATGGACCCACAGAGACAATTACTGTAACAGAATCATGTCTTTAGTCACAGTCCCAGAAATCCTAAAATTTCCCAGAACATAAATGACAAAGTCTGAGCTCTTTTATTGTTGTGTTCTATAAACGTAATCTTTTGGAAGAAGAAGACCTCTGATCCATGCGACCTCCTAGCATTTCCCTTGCTGTTTACTATAAGTAATGTATGCCATTGTGTGTTAAGCTATTGCTGTCTTTCTCATTCATGGCTATATGTGTCACAGAAAAACAAAACTCTGAAGATAGTTCAAGTTTCTAAGGCATATAGGACATCACTGAACAATGGTAAAATGTAATGGAAGAACCGTCATCACTGGGCTTGACTCTTCTTGGCATAGCTGCAATATTCCAAGAATTATTTTTTTTAATAAGAAACAGACGACATCTCATAGAAAGGCTTTGTGTGTTAAACTACTTCGTACTTTGCATTGTACCATTTAGAAACTCAATGTGCTCGAATTTCCTTCATGTCGATGAGTCTAATGACACCCACATTTCCCTCCTTCTCTTTACTGACTCGCCTTTTATTTTTAGCATCCTGAAAGTTAGGTTGGGTAACATTGCATATGGCATCCAGACATGGAAAGCTTTCTAATTCATTGGAGATAAAAGTAAAGTCTTTGGGCCAGATCACAAAGTATAAAAAAGACAATGGTGTAAACGTCCACAGCAACTAATCACAGCTCCTCTTTCCTTTTACCAGAGCTGAAAGCTGCGCTGTGATTGGTTGCTGTGGGACGTATATTTACACCAGTGTATGTTTACACCCTTTCATAAATCTCTCCCTTTGTCTTAGGTCCATTTATAGGATAAAACATAAGAAAAAGTGATTCCCAAATACAGAGATTGCCAACCTATGGATCTCCAGTTGGTGCAAAACTACAACTCCTGCCAGCCCCCCCCCCCCCCCCCCAAACAGTCTACAGGACAGATCTGGATTTTTACCTGTACCAACAGACTCAGAGTTATTTACTGTTTTACTTGTTTGTTACTAAGTTGAATAGTTTGAGACCAAAAACAACTGGATTCCATAAGTAGCCAGATGTCTCACCACCACGTCATCTGACCTTATGCAGGTTGCTGCTTGCTGGGTCCAATCGATACTAGATCCTAGCATTTACAGGGGTACTCTGGGCAAAATATATTTTTTATTATTTTATTACATATGGAAAGTTAGACAAATCACTTATATACACCATGTAGGGGAAATGCACCTAAAGTGCTGTTTCCCTCAATTTTGTAGATCATGCAGGCTCACTTCCTCAAAAAAACTGTGACGTCACATCTCAAGTGTTTTTCTTCCGGCAGGGTCCAGCAGGGGGCGCATGTAGAAGTATAGACTAATAATAGACGTCTATGTAGAAGTGCAGTGCTCTCTCCCTCCGTCTCCCTCCCTTCCCATGCTGGCAATGCCCCCCTCCCTTCCATCTCTCTGCCTGTCTCCCTCCCGGTCCCGTGCTGGGGGTTGAGCGTTCCTTATCTGCTGCTCACCCCGCTGCACCTCCTTCTAAGAAGCTTCCCGTGCTCTCCCATCCTCTATAAGCCCCTGCGGCTCCGTACCCTGCCGCCCGGTCCCGTACAGGAGCGCTCACCCCACCACCCTGTCCCATTGAGGTGAGCGCTCCTGCACCTCCTCCTGTCCTCTCTGTGCCCCTGCGATCCCCTCTGCACCTCAGCACTCACCCCGCTGCTTGGTCCTGTTCGGGGTGAGCGCTCCTGCACCTCCTCTTGTCCCCTCTGTTATCCTCCTCCTTCCTGTTATTCAGCCCCTGCAGCCCCGTGCTCCGCTGTGCCTCAGCGCTCTTTCTGCCGCTCGGTCCAGTCAAGGTGAGCACTCCTGCACGGGACCGAGCGGCAGGATGAGCGCTGAGGCAGATAAGGAACGCTCACCCCCCAGAACAGGACCGGGAGGGAGACAGACAGACAGAGAGATGGAAGGGAGGGGAGCATTGCCCGCATGGGAAGGGAGGGAGGGACGGAGGGAGAGAGCACTGCACTTCCACATAGACGTCTATTCTTAGTCTATACTTCTACATGCGCCCCCTGCTGGACTTTGCTGGAAGACATACACTTGAGACGCGAGGTCACTTTTTTTTGAGGAAGTAAGCCTGCCTAATCTACTAAATTGAGGGAAACAGCACTTTATGTGCATTTCCCATAAATAGTGTATATTAGTGATTTGTCTAACTTTCCATATGTAATAAAATATTAACAAATAGATTTTGCCCGGAGTACCCCTTTAACATGTTCCAATTTTAAGAACTGACGTCCTCTATGGCCTGATTCTTGCCTATTTTGTTAAAGTGGGGGTCAGGCTGCAAAAATCTTCCAACATCAGGAAGATAATTGTCTTGCTACTAAGGATTATGAAGGAAGTTTTTAGATGCTTTATAGTAGACTGGTTTATGCCTTGTGGGTTTCTTAGTTTCCTCTAAATCGGAGTTCTAAACTTACCTATACCATTCCCCTACAGTGCTGTTAAGCAGTTGTTGCTTTTTGCCAATACAGAGTAAAGACGGGTTCACACTTAGTAAGATAGTGGCTGTTCTGTAACACAGCCATGTCACAGAATGGCCGCTGTGAGTGAAGTTCACGCTGGCTGGTACTGCAGTACCGGCCAGATAAACTTCACTTCTTTCGGAATTTGGGTGCACCCGCATTCTAAATCACCGTAGAATACAATGTAAAGTGTGTCCGGAGCTGCACTTTACATAGTCTGCACTGTCAGTTTTGTGAGGCAGCTATTCAATGAATAGCGGCCCCACAAAACTGATAGTTTTCTATGCAGCCCCATGGAATCCTGGAATCCCAGCCAGAGTGTATACATAGTGTATACACTCCGTCCGAGATTCCATAGAACACAATGTAATTTTAATTTTCAATAAATAGTGGCCTGTGTTGCAATGGCTGTATTTTATTAAAAATTAATGTTGTGTGAACTTAGCATAAGGGTACAAACCCATTTGACGTATTTGCTGCGTGAATCAGTCTTAAAAATAAGCAGGCAAAACGCAGGTTGGCTTTATACGATTGTTCTGCGTTAAAATACGCAATTGCGTATTTTTGAAGCGTGAAGCTTGTTGTTAGCAAAGCATCAGTTGTTAACAACCTGTGCGAAAAACGCATGTAGCTTCACGCTTCAAAAATACGCAATTGCGTATTTTAACGCAGAACAATTGTATAAAGCCAACCTGCGTTTTGCCTGCTTATTTTTAAGACTGATTCACGCAGCAAATACGTCACGTGGGTTTGTACCCTAAGGGTACGTTCACATGAGGAGTAAAGCACAGATTTTTTTGCACCAAAACAGTGCTGCTCCCTTCCTAAAATGAATGAACTGATATGTCACTTTCCTTTAGCCCAATTCACTTCTAAGTTTCCATTGAGGTCAATGAGAGCTTCAGGGCCGCTCCCTGTATGGCTCGCAGGTTGTTGAGTAGTGCCTCAGCTCTTGCTCCTGTGAATGTACCCTAAAATTTTGGTTGTGTGAGATGCTGTGTGTCTCATAAGTTACACTGACTTCTTCTGATTTGATTATCTGGTTTACAAAACCATAAGAGTATGATGGTACTTTTATTTAAGAGTTAACCATACATAATATCATTAAAATGTCAGACGTATAAAAAAAATTGTAGGTGGAGAAAGTCCTTTGAAGTGCTACAGCAAAGTTTTCCATCAAGCAGAAATAGTTCTGGAAAAACGACTTCTAAACATTTTCATATGCATTGTGTACATTGCTTAGGGCGTCTCCAGCATGAACAAAAGGCAAACATATGTAGCTGATGTCAGATATAATATATAACCATATATGGGCTTTCTCTGGATGAAAAATATAGATTTCATTCCACTGGGAACATACGGTGTAATCACGAAAAAATGAGATTGTTGTACAGTGTAAGAAATATGGAAGACTTTAGAAAAAGTACAATATGTATGGACTTTGTTGAAATCTTACAAATAACTCATTTTAGCATACAAGTTATCTGTTATTAAAGGGGTTGTCCGGCGATAAAAAATTATTCACAGAATAACACACATTACAAAGTTATACAACTTCGTAATGTATGTTATGTCTGTGAATGGCCCCCTTCCCCGTGTCCCACCACCCCCACCCGTGTACCCGGAAGTGTGGTGCGCTATACATTACCTGTCACGTGCCGACCACGGTCTCCGATCCTCAGCAGTGACGTCTTCTTCGGGAGGCCGGCGGATCTTCCCGAGTGCCGGCCGCCCTCTGCAGCGTCATTCGAAGCTCAGCCGCGATTGGCTGAGCATAACTGTGCTCAGCCAATCGCGGCTGAGCTTCGGATGACGCTGCAGAGGGCGGCCGGCACTCGGGAAGATCCGCCGGTCTCCCGAAGAAGACGTCACTGCTGAGGATCGGAGACCGTGGACGACACGAGATGCGGTGAGTATAATGCACCACACTTCCGGGTCTAGCGTGGGTGGGGGGAAACACGGGGAAGGGGGCCATTCACAGACATAACATACATTACAAAGTTGTATAACTTTGTAATGTGTGTTATTCTGTGAATAATTTTTTATCGCCGGACAACCCCTTTAAAACACTTTCCAAGAGATAGAGGCAGTGCAGCACTTGCTTGTCTTTCCACGTATACTTTATTTAACCATATTCACATTCAGCAATGCAAGGTAAAATAGGCAACGAACGTTTCACGTTTAGTCGCGCTTCATCGAAGCGCGACTAAGCGTGAAATGTTCGTTGCCTATTTTATCTTCATCAGGGAGGGTGGGCATAACTCTGGGCTCTTGCCATGCTAAGGAACGCACCCTGTTCACTCGAACTGTTTCCATATTAGGCTGCTGACAGGTCCGCTAACTACTGTAGAAGTGTGGAATTTAACCCTAAATGAATATACCAAACCCACAGGCACTAGGCCCGGGATACAATACCCCATATATATGAAAACCTCCCTTAAAAGTTAACTTTTATACAAATTCTTTAAAATAAATAATGGTTGAATGCAAAATTAGTAAAAACACAATACATCTAGGGGGAGAATTATCAAACATGGTGTAAAGTAGAATTGTCTCAGTTGCCCCTAGCAACCAATCAGAATCCACTTTTCATTTTCCAAAGAGTCTTTGAGGAATAAAAGGTGGAATCTGATTGGTTGCTAGGGGCAACAGGGTCAGTTTCACTTTACACCATGTTTGATAAATCTCCCACTAGTGTTGACTGTCACTATTAATACAGATAGTTCCCCAAGTGGATATAACGTAGATTGTATCAAGCTGGGTCTGGAGTACCAAGCTTGTGAATTATACACTGAATGTAATGTTGATGTTAAAAATCACAATAATCAAGACCCCCATACATGTTTTGCTGCCAAAGTAACGTCATCAGGGAAAACAGGCGAATTTAACCCTACTCTTACCCCCATACAAGGGATGAGTAAGATAGTCGTGCTCTGTCAAGCAGTGCCCTGTTTTCAATGCTTGCTGTACAATAGGGAACTTTTCACTCTCCACACCCTAAACAATAGAAGATAATAAAACATATATGAGTACCAATATGTGTACAGTATTTACATTTACAAAACGTAGCATTGAGCATTGCATCACATAGAAGGTACACTATTACAGTGTGGGCCAACAACCATTAATATTGTCTTTCATGAGAAGGTGGGGAATAGGATGGATGGGTACTAGAAAATGACATCTCTATCAGGTTTAGGCTATGTTCACACTACGTATCTTTCCGGCCGTAGTGCGAACCGCGAATATACGCACGTAGTTTTGAGGTTGATGCGTTCGCTTGAAAGTATACGATATACGGCCGCACAATGCACACTACGTATGAGCTTACGGCCGGATCGTGACCTGTTTCAGATCGCTTCGAAACAAGCTAGGGAAACATAACTCTACTACGGGCGTATGTTCGCGGTTCGCCCGCATGTTCGCAATCAGGCCGCATGTCTATTTTTCCCACGGCCGTACTTTAAGCCGCACATGTACGGCTACGTACGAACTACGGCCGGACTCATACGTAGTGTGAACATAGCCTTACCATGCATATACTTACAATCACTGTGATCTTTGGATTCAGATGTTTTAGTGCAGCTGCTGATCCCGCTAATAAGCCACAATATCCACCTGCTGGGAATATTACGGTATCTAAATTGGGTACTTGTTCATATATCTCCAGCCCTACAGTGCCCAGTCCAGCAAGGTAACCAGCGCTGTCTTCTCTGAGAAGAAAACATAAAGAGATATTGTACGTGTATTATCTATAATAGCAGAAACTTAAAGGGGAAGAAAAAAAAAAGAGACATAATACAGCAGATAATGTGCATATGTGAAATCCAGAACAACCTAACTTTACACATTAGAGTATTGGGGACATTGGCTTGGAATGGCGTAAATTGAGATATATACATTTCTAAGCCGTTAAGATCTTTATCCATCTTCAAATCAACATTCATTTATGTGCTCATTTACTCAAATGACTCAAAGCACCAGAACTGTAATGTGTTAACAGTGGTTGTGAACAAAGGAGGTGGGGATAGTTAAAATGATACATACTCCTCAATGTAGAGATAACCATTTTCTTGTGCCAGCCTCCGGGCATGGCTTTGGGCATCTCTCGCTGTGGGTCCAAATAATATAACCATAGCCCCATAGTCACGGCACATTTTCACCCGGCTTGGGGATGTCCCAGCTGACACGATCACAAACACAGGGATTTGTAATTCTGATGCATGGAAAGCTACAGCCATAGCAAAATTACTGTCTGTAGCCACAATCACTCCTTTCCTCTGCTGATCCTGTGGAACAAAAAAAGTCATAATTTGTTGTGAAGACATTAAATTAAATAAATACAAGTAGATGGGGTAAATCTATACACAGATGTGTATAAGAGTGTGAATATTTATCGTATTCTATGGGTCTCACTCACTTACCTATAATCTACTGTTGACTGCTTGTTGTTGAGGGAAATCTGTCTCTAGTAACAGACAGACCTGTATAAAACACAGGAAGTGGAGGTATGGCTTAGCTACTACTGTGTGCAGGAGAGGGGGAGAAAGCCTTTGCTGTGTATCTGCAATTTGTGAGCCTGTCTGCCTATTCTAGAGGATCCGCAATGTATCTTAAAGGTAAATCAAGACTTTGGACTTATCTCAGCAGCATCTGTTCAGTGCTTAATGGAACCCATTCCTTTCTGAGCTGCTGTTAATTTCATTAATGCTCACATTGCACATAAGACAGTGCATCAATAACCCTCTCACGTGCTACCTATAGTAGTGAACTGTAACCATATGCCAGCACAGTGACAGCCTGTTCAGTCTAGAGTATTATGCCATGGCCTAGCAGGGGGGAGTAGGTGCTATGACTGGCCAGAGAAGAATTGTGTTGTCTGATGAGCTCAGTAACTGCAGTACCAAAAATCACCTTGTCACCAAGGTTATTATATATGATTGTTTAAAATATATATGTTATATATTTTTCAAGAAAAATACATTTTGGCTCAGGGAGAAGCTATACCATGTGCCAAAGAAATAACATTCTGTGCCACTTTAAAAATTCAGGCTATTAGGAGCATACGTCAAATACAAAAGCAAATTTTAGCAGACTTTTTATTTATTACCCCTATGTGTCAAAATCAGGGATCAGACTGTACCTCGTGGAGTGATGTGAGAAGGTAGAGAACACCCCTCTCCTTCACAGATCCTGTGTACTGCAGATATTCCTTCTTTAGGTAAATGTCGACTCCATATTGCTTTGAAATCCTTGAATACTGAAATAAGATTGTAAGAAAAGGAGAAGGGTTGTAAGTTTCAAGTCACGTAGAAGAAAGAACACACACAGCCTCATGTATGTAAAGATTCTACTTAAAGGTGTTGGGCACATTATAGTAAAATTGTTTAGTGCATAGTATAAGTAACTGAACTTACAGCCCTTACTGACAGCAGATCCCTGTGTACCTCAGAGGTAAAATCAGACACCCCTCTTCTAGTTTGTGTGTCCTGCTCTGTGGTCAGTGTGTCCATAAGATGGCCGACATGGAGGAGCATGTGACTATGCCTCATCCTCAGTGTCCCCCATAAGTGTATACAAGCTCAGAAGTGGACAAGGGGGTGGGGAATGGTCACATGTTCATCCATGCTGGCCATCTTATGGACAGACTCACCACAAAGCAGGACAGTAAAGCCTGGAGGAGGGGAGTCTGATTTTAGCTCTATGAAGTACACAGGGAGCTCTGCTCGCTCTGCTTCCAGCACAGTGAGCGTCGGGCAGAGGCTGCCAAACACCGCAATTATGTTAGGCAGCCTCCCCGTGGTAATGTATATAAAAATATAGAGTACACAGAGGGAACAGGACCCTGCTCTGTATAGCGGCAGTGCTAGAACAGAGCAGGGGATCAGTGTTGCCCCTTACTGCTGCCAGTCAATAAAAGTGAATATGTACTTAAAAATATAATTTTTTTTAAAATAAAGTTATATAAAAAAGTAATATAACTTTAATTCAGGAACAAATTTTGTCTCTGGAGTACCCCTTTAATGATCCCATTGGCTGATGGGAGTTACCGGTGAGCACTCTGTAATAACAGCTCCCGATTCACATTACTATCAAGTATACAGTAAGTGTTAATAATAAGTATTTTACTAGCCTGTACCTTACTAGAATACATGATCTGTAGTAGCAGTTACAGTGATTGTTAAAGTTAATAAAAACTATAGATCCACATCCAGTGGTATCTGTACCCAGTGCAATACTACCCATTGTATCTAATTCTAGTTGCATGGGTCTCGTACCATGCAGGGGGTCTTTTGCACACCACTTTGAATTTTAAAGGCCGCTGCGCTGATATCTTCAAATCTCAGGAACTCGTTCTTTGGCCGTACACTTGGCTTTCGGGCTTTTACAACAACAGGTTCAACAGCATCTCTCAATGGCTGCTCTGGGTTTCCCGAAATCTTCATTTCCCATGTGGTCAGGTTTCCATTGAGGTATTCTTCTTCCACAAAGTCCTTCAGCCTCTCAGGGTGGATTGGAGGACCACAGGGATCATTTTGATCACCTTGCACTGGGCCATTTTTCTGGGATTGTGGCTTGCTTTTCTCTACAGCTAGTTGTCTTTTGTCTGGACGGCCATCATTTCTACAAAGGAGAAGAGATCACACTACAATACAATATTATTACAGGTCTTAGTGTTTCCTAATAACATGGGACCTGAGTTTACAAATACACGTCTGTTATTTAGGAATAGCAGGAGATATATGATCACAGATGTAAATCCACTCGCCAAACAATGGCCAACGTGATTTATGTAGAAGCTGAACAAAACAGTTTAGTAAATGAAGACATGCAATGAATATAAAGCACATACAATATTCAGGGCTTCATTCAATTGATACAAAAGTTAAAACTTAGAGAGATCCAAATGTTTCAGTTTGTTTCATGTTTAGTTATACTTTCAAGTTTCACACCAGTGCAAGCGCGGGTAAGGAAACAGGATAGTGATTTAATATAGAAGCACGACTGAAGGTCTGTCAATTTTCTGCATATACTGTATACAAATACGGTAAAGCTCTTTGAGAGGTCATCATTTTTCAGGCTGTTGCTGTTTTTTTTTTTTATTCTTGTCAAAATCTGTCTCTAATTATATATGTGGAGCATTACACTTACAGCTATGCTGTAAGCTATACTCCCATTAAAGTCAATAGGGGTTGTGCAAAATGTATAAAACAGCTTGGCTGTTTTCAGCTTCATGGACACCTTCCTCAAGCCGCCTGCACGGGGCGTCAATCCCAAGAGGCTGGACCCACATTAATCATTATTATGACGTATCCACAGGATATGCCATCAATTTCAGGAAAGGAAATAAAGTAGATGAAATGAAATATTTAAAGGGATTCTTCAGAAATTTAAAAACATAGCTGCTTTGTTCCAAAAACAGTGTCACTCTTACCCTCAGTTTAGTTAAGTTCTATGTTTTTCTAATCCTGATAATCCCTTTAAATTTAACTGATTAGCAAAAAAAATGGAGAACTCATATCTAGATATATTTATCCAGTCCTCCTATACTTTATAATATATTTTTCCAAGCACTGTATGGCTTGTCTGTTTCTGGTAATTAGTGTATACACTTTGATGGTGCATTCACACCTACAGGATCTGCAGCTGATTTTCTGCAGCAGATTTCATTTAAATAACTGAACACAGCATCAAATCTGCTGCAGATCCTGTAGGTGTGAACGAACCCTAAAGTGGATATATTTGTGCATTAAAACATGGAAGCATCATAGAAATGAATGGCAATGCTGATTCATAATAAAACAATAGTGATATTTTCATGGATGATAAAATGGTGTATTACCACTTATAAGAACACATGAGTGACCAGAGAATTCCATTGCTTAAAGGAAAAGTCCAGCCATTTAAAAAATCACTGAAATTTGCAGCATTTCAGGCTCTGGGATCCCCGCTGGAAGGCATTTTCCACTGAGGTGTGATTATGTCACGACTTGGGGGAAAATACCCACCCCAGCTGATTGATGGGGCGCTCAGAAAATCAGTGACTGCAGCGGCTGCAGCGACTGACTGGCTGAGAAGGTAGTCCATCTGGGTTGTGACGTCAGCTCTGCAGGAGATCACAGAGTCTGGCGGGGGTCCTGAGTTGGGATAGGTTGTTATGTTCCCCCCTGCCCCTGCTGTTGAAAAAATTTTCACACGGCCGGACTTCTGCTTTAAGACAAAACCTCAAGTATGACATAATTTAGTAACTCAGTTAAAGTCATTTGTTCGGCCCCTTTTGGTATCCCATAATGGGTATAGGGGAGGTCAGAACAGGTGACATCAGGAACATCCAGTATGGTGGCAATGGGTTACCAGTATTATCCCAGATCAATCACTATAGATAGAATTACATAGAATAATAATAATATGAATAGAAAAATGTTATGGGCTATGTATGGTGTCATCATAGGCTACAGATTACACATTACGTAACATGACAACCTGTCACACACACAGACACCACAGATTGGAAATCACCTTAACTGGTAATTACTATATCACCAGGTTATTTTCCAAATTAACTTTATATGACATAAAAAGCTCACAACCACTTACAATACCACATAAAATTTACATGGGAGACTTCAATAGTAAGATCACTCTAAAGGCCGTTCAGGAGGTGAAAGTGACTCCCAACCTGTCAGATCAGCGCTTGCTTGCTGCTTGTTCCTCGCTTGCTGCTGGTGCTATTAAACGCGCAAAGAGTGAGTGGTTAAGGGCGGGGGAGGTGCGGGAGTTGCTGCCCAGATGATCTTTGGATCATCCAGTAAGCCCATAAAAGATAGTGCCAGTCTGCTGCTCTGTCCCTATTACACAAAGCATTGGCCAGCAGGCTGTCGTTATCATTAAAAGGCTTGTCTGGTAAAAACCTTTTAATAAATATGACCAGATTGCAAAGCATGGCAGCCTCAGATTCAATGGATACACTTCTTAATATATCTGCCATAGAGCATAGGGATTTAGGTAAAATTGACTATCTGTCCATGTAATAACATCCAATGATGAAACGACAAATGAAAAATTGTTGAAAAATTATCGTTGGTAGTTTGCCGATCGTTCGCAAATTAGTTGGTGTAATAAGTTGTTCGCCGCTAAAACATGTTGTGTGGGTCGTCCTGAG